>NC_041384.1:48582244-48598852 GCF_002162155.2 Triticum dicoccoides | reverse complement strand
CCGGGAGTAGGACTCCCCCCTTTCCTAGTTGGAATAGGATTCGCGGAGGGGGGAAAAGAGGAGAGAGAGGAGGAAGGGGGGCTGGCCCCCTCTCCTTGTCCTATTCGGACCAAGGGGGGGGGGCGGCCCATCTCTGGCCACCTCTCCTCTCTTCCACTAAGGCCCACTAAGGCCCATATACTTCCCGGGGGGTTCCGGTAACCTCCCGGTACTTCGGTAAAATCCCGATTTCACCCGGAACACTTCCGATATCCAAACATAGGCTTCCAATATATCAATCTTTATGTCTCGACCATTTCGAGACTCCTCGTCATGTCCGTGATCACATCCGGGACTCTGAACAACCTTCAGTACATCAAAATGCATAAACTCATAATATAACTGTCATCATAACCTTAAGCGCGCGGACCCTACGGGTTCGAGAACAATGTAGACATGACCGAGACACGTCGCCGGTCAATAACCAATAGCGGAACTTGGATGCTCATATTGGCTCCTACATATTCTACGAAGATCTTTATCGGTCAGACCGCATAACAACATACGTTGTTCCCTTTGTCATCGGTATGTTACTTGCCCGAGATTCGATCGTCGGTATCTCAATACCTAGTTCAATCTCGTTACCGGCAAGTCTCTTTACTCGTTCCGTAATACATCAGCTCGCAACTAACTCATTAGTTGCAATGCTTGCAAGGCTTATGTGATGTGCATTACCGAGAGGGCCCAGAGATACCTCTCCGACTATCGGAGTGACAAATCCTAATCTCGAAATACGCCAACCCAACATGTACCTTTGGAGACACCTGTAGAGTACCTTTATAATCACCCAGTTACGTTGTGACGTTTGGTAGCACACAAAGTGTTCCTCCGGCAAATGGGAGTTGCATAATCTCATAGTCATAGGAACATGTATAAGTCATGAAGAAAGCAATAGCAACATACTAAACGATCGGGTGCTAAGCTAATGGAATGGGTCATGTCAATCAGATCATTCAACTAATGATGTGATCCTGTTAATCAAATGACAACTCTTTGTCCATGGTTAGGAAACATAACCATCTTTGATTAACGAGCTAGTCAAGTAGAGGCATACTAGTGACACTCTGTTTGTCTATGTATTCACACATGTATTATGTTTCCGGTTAATACAATTCTAGCATGAATAATAAACTTTTATCATGATATAAGGAAATAAATAATAACTTTATTATTGCCTCTAGGGCATATTTCCTTCAGTGTCCCACTTGCACTAGTGTCAATAATCTAGATCACATCACCATGTGATTAACATCGATAGTTCACTTCATCATGTGATTAACACCCATAGTTCACATCGCCATGTGACCAACACCCAAAGGGTTTACTAGATTCAGTAATCTAGTTCACATCGTTATGTGATTAACACCCAAAGAGTACTAAGGTGTGATCATGTTTTGCTTGTGAGAGAATTTTAGTCAACGGGTCTGCCATATTCAGATCAGTATGTATTTTGCAAATATCTATGTCAACAATGCTCTGCACGGAGCTACTCTAGCTAATTGCTCCCACTTTCAATATGTATCCAGATTGAGACTTAAAGTTATCTAGATCAGTGTCAAAACTTGCATCAATGTAACTCTTTACGATGAACCTTTTGTCACCTCCATAATAGAGAAACATATCCTTATTCCAAGGATAATTTTGACCGCTGTCCAGTGATCTACTCCTAGATCACTATTGTACTCCCTTGCCAAAATCAGTGTAGGGTATACAATAGATCTGGTACACAGCATGGCATACTTTATAGAACCTATGGCTGAGGCATAGGGAATGACTTTCATTCTCTTTCTATCTTCTGCCGTGGTCGGGCTTTGAGTCTTACTCAATTTCATACCTTGTAACACAGGTAAGAACCCTTTCTATGACTGTTCCATTTTGAACTACTTCAAAATCTTGTCAAGGTATGTACTCATTGGAAAAAAAATTATCAAGCGTCTTGATCTATCTCTATAGATCTTGATGCTCAATATGTAAGCAGCTTCACCGAGGTCTTTCTTTGAAAAACTCCTTTCAAACACTCCTTTATGCTTTGCAGAATAATTCTACATTATTTTCGATCAACAATATGTCATTCGCATATACTTATCAGAAATGTTGTAGTGCTCCCACTCACTTTCTTGTAAATACAGGCTTCACCACAAGTCTGTATAAATCTATATGCTTTGATCATACTATCAAAGCGTTTATTCCAACTCCGAGATGCTTGCACCAGTCCATAGATGGATCGCTGGAGCTTGCTTATTTTGTTAGCACCTTTAGGATTGACAAAACCTTCTGGTTGCATCATATACAACTCTTTCTTTAAGAAATCCATTAAGGATTGCAGTTTTGTTATCCATTTGCCAGATTTCATAAAATGCGGCAATTGCTAACATGATTTGGACAGACTTTTAAGCATCGATACAAGTGAGAAAATCTCATCGTAGTCAACACCTTGAATTTTGTCGAAAACCTTTTGCGACAATTCTAGCTTTGTAGATAGTAACACTACTATCAGCGTCCGTCTTCCTCTTGAAGATCCATTTATTTTCTATGGCTTGCCGATCATTGGGAAAGTCAACCAAAGTCCATACTTTGTGCTCATACATGGATCCCATCTCAGATTTCATGGCCTCAAGCCATTTTGCGGAATCTGGGTTCACCATCGCTTCTTCATAGTTCGCAAGTTCGTCATGGTCTAGTAACATGACTTCCAGAACAGGATTACCGTACCACTCTGGTGCGGATCTCACTCTAGTTTACCTATGAGATTCGGTAGTAACTTGATCTGAAGTTACATGATCATCATCATTAGCTTCCTCACTAATTGGTGTAGTAGTCACAAGAACAGATTTCTGTGATGAACTACTTTCCAATAAGGGAGATGGTACAATTACCTTATCAAGTTTTCTACTTTTCTCCAACTCACTTCTTTTGAGAGAAACTCCTTCTCTAGAAAGGATCCATTCTTAGCAACGAATGTCTTGCCTTCGGATCTGTGATAGAAGGTGTACCCAATAGTCTACTTTGGGTATCCTATGAAGACATATTTCTCCGATTTGGGTTTGAGCTTATCAGGATGAAACTTTTTCATATAAGCATCACAATCCCAAACTTTAAGAAACGACAACTTTGGTTTCTTGCCAAACCACAGTTCAGATTGTGTCGTCTCAACGGACTTAGATGGTGCCCTTTTAAACGTGAATGCAGCTGTCTTTAATGCATAACCCCAAAATGATAGTGGTAGATCGGTAAGAGACATCATAGATCGCACCATATCTAGTAAAGTACGATTACGACATTCGGACACACCATTACGCTGTGGTGTTCCGGGTGGCGTGAGTTGCGAAACTATTCCGCATTGTTTCAAATGTACACCAAACTCGTAACTCAAATATTCTCCTCCACGATCAGATCGTAGAAACTTTATTTTCTTGTTACGATGATTTTCAACTTCACTCTGAAATTCTTTGAACTTTTCAAATGTTTCAGACTTATGTTTCATTAAGTAGATATACCCATATCTGCTTAAGTCATCTGTGAAGATCAGAAAATAATGATACCTGTCGCGAGTCTCAATATTCATCGGACCACATACATCAGTATGTATGATTTCCAACAAATTTGTTGCTCGCTCCATTGTTCCGAAGAACGGAGTCTTAGTCATCTTGCCCATGAGGCATGGTTCGCAAGCATCAACTGATTCATAATCAAGTGATTCCAAAAGCCCATCAGCATGGAGTTTCTTCATGCGCTTTACACCAATATGACCTAAACAGTAGTGCCACAAATAAGTTGCACTATCATTATTAACTTTGCATCTTTTGGTTTCAATATTATGATTATGTGTATTACTACAATCGAGATCCAATGAACTATTTTCATTGGGTGTGTAACCATATAAGGTTTTATTCATGTAAACAGAACAACAATTTATTCTCTTACTTAAATGAATAACCTTATTACAATAAACATGATCAAATCATATTCATGCTCAATGCAAACACCAAATAACACTTATTTAGGTTCAACACTAATCCCAAAAGTATAGGGAGTGTGCGATGATGATCATATCAATCTTGGAACCACTTCCAACACACATTGTCACTTCACCCTTAACTAGTCTCTATTTATTCTGCAACTCCCGTTTCGAGTTACTAATCTTAGCAACTGAACTAGTATCTATTACTGAGGGGTTGCTATAAACACTAGTAAAGTACACATCAATAACATGTATATCAAATATACTTATGTTCACTTTGCCATCCTTCTTATCCGCCAATCACTTGGGGTAGTTCTGCTTCCAGTGACCAGTCCCTTTGCAGTAGAAGCACTTAGTCTCAGGCTTAGGATCAGACTTGGGCTTCTTCACTTGAGCAGCAACTTGCTTGCCGTTCTTCTTGAAGTTCCCCTTCTTCCCTTTGCCCTTTTCTTGAAACTAGTGGTCTTGTCAACCATCAACACTTGATGTTTTTCTTGATTTCTACCTTCGTTGATTTCAGCATCACGAAGAGCTTGGGAGTTGTTTCCGTTATCCCTTGCATATTATAGTTCATCATGAAGTTCTACTAACTTGGTGATGGTGACTAGAGAATTCTGTCAATCACTATCTTATCTTGAAGATTAACTCCCACTTGATTCAAGCGATTGTAGTACCCAGACAATCTGAGCACATGCTCACTAGTTGAGCGATTCTCCTCCATCTTTTAGCTATAGAACTTGTTGAGACTTCATATCTCTCAAATCGGGTATTTGCTTGAAATATTAACTTCAACTCGTGGAACATATCATATGGTCCATGATGTTCAAAACGTCTTTGAAGTCCCGATTCTAAGCCATTTAAGTATGGTGCACTAAACTATCAAGTAGTCATCATATTGAGCTAGCCAAACATTCATAACGTCTGCATCTACTCCTGCAATAGGTCTGTCACCTAGCGGTGCATCAAGGACATAATTCTTCTGTGCAGCAATGAGGATAAACCTCAGA
This sequence comes from Triticum dicoccoides, assembly GCF_002162155.2. Lineage (NCBI taxonomy): Eukaryota > Viridiplantae > Streptophyta > Magnoliopsida > Poales > Poaceae > Triticum > Triticum dicoccoides. Next base: position 48,593,845 of record NC_041384.1, on the reverse strand, counting down.
TTACGGATCCAATTCGCATCATTGCTACTAACATCTTTCAACACAATTTTCTCTAGGAACATATCAAAATATACACAGGGAAGCAACAACACGAGCTATTGATCTATAACATAATTTGCAAAATACTACCAGGACTAAGTTCATGATAAATTTAAGTTCAATTTAATCATATTACTTAAGAACTCCCACTTAGATAGACATCCCTCTAATCCTCTAAGTGATTACGTGATCCAAATCAACTAAACCATGTCCGATCATCACGTGAGATGGAGTAGTTTCATTGGTGAACATCGCTATGTTGATCATATCTACTATATGATTCACGCTCGACCTTTCGGTCTCCGTGTTCCGAGGCCATATCTGTATATGCTTGGCTCGTCAAGTATAACCTGAGTATTCCGCGTGTGCAACTGTTTTGCACCCGTTGTATTTGAACATAAAGCCTATCACACCCGATCATCACGTGGTGTCTCAGCACGAAGAACTTTCGCAATGGTGCATACTCAGGGAGAACACTTCTTGATAATTAGTGAGAGATCATCTTATAATGCTACCTTCAATCAAAGCAAGATAAGATGCATAAAAGATAAACATCACATGCAATCAATATAAGTGATATGATATGGCCATCATCATCTTGTGCTTTTGATCTCCATATCCAAAGCACCGTCGTGATCACCATCGTCACCGGCGCGACACCTTGATCTCCATCGTAGCATCGTTGTCGTCTCACCAATCTTATGCTTCCACGACTATCACTACCGCTTAGTGATAAAGTAAAGCATTACAGCGCGATTGCATTACATACAATAAAGCGACAACCGTATGGCTCCTGCCAGTTGCCGATAACTTGGTTACCAAACATGATCATCTCATACAATAAAATTTAGCATCATGTCTTGACCATATCACATCACAACATGCCCTGCAAAAACAAGTTAGACGTCCTCTACTTTGTTGTTGCAAGTTTTACGTGGCTGCTACGGGCTTAAGAAAGAACCAAACTTACCTACGCATCAAAACCACAACGATAGTTTGTCAAGTTGGTGCTGTTTTAACCTTTGCAAGGACCGGGCGTAGCCACACTCGGTTCAACTAAAGTTGGAGAAACTGTCACCCGCTAGCCACCTTTGTGCAAAGCACGTCGGGAGAACCGGTCTCGCGTAAGCGTACACGTAATGTCGGTCCGGGCTGCTTCGTCCAACAATACCGCCGAACCAAAGTATGACATGCTGGTAAGCAGTATGACTTATATCGCCCACAACTCACTTGTGTTCTACTCGTGCATATAACATCAACACATAAAACCTAGGCTCGGATGCCACTGTTGGGTTTCATAGTAATTTCAAAAAAATTCCTACGCACACGCAAGATCATGGTGATGCATAGCAACGAGAGGGGGAGAGTGTGATCTACGTACCCTTGTAGATCGACAACGGAAGCGTTAACTTGGTTGATGTAGTCGTACGTCTCTACGGCCCGACCGATCAAGCACCGAAACTACGGCACCTCCGAGTTTTAGCACACGTTTAGCTCGATGAAGATCCCCGGACTCCGATCCAGCAAAGTGTCGGGGAAGAGTTCCGTCAGCACGACGGCGTGGTGACGATCTTGATGTACCATCATCGCAGGGCTTCGCCTAAGCACCGCTACAATATTATCGAGGATTATGGTGGAAGGGGGCACCGCACAGGGCTAAGAATATGATCACGTGGATCAACTTGTGTCTCTAGGGGTGCCCCGTGCCCCCGTATATAAAGGCTCAAAGGGGGGGCTGGCCGGCCAAGAGGTGGCACGCCAGGAGGAGTCCTACTCCTTCCGGGAGTAGGACTCCCCCCCTTTCCTAGTTGGAATAGGATTCGCGGAGGGGGGAAAAGAGGAGAGAGAGGAGGAAGGGGGGCCGGCCCCCTCTCCTTGTCCTATTCGGACCAAGGGGGGAGGGGCACGCGGCCCATCTCTGGCCACCTCTGCTCTCTTCCACTAAGGCCCACTAAGGCCCATATACTTCCCGGGGGGTTCCGGTAACCTCCCGGTACTCCGGTAAAATCCCGATTTCACCTGGAACACTTCCGATATCCAAACATAGGCTTCCAATATATCAATCTTTATGTCTCGACCATTTCGAGACTCCTCTTCATGTCCGTTATCACATCCGGGACTCCGAACAACCTTCGGTACATCAAAATGCATAAACTCATAATATAACCGTCATCGTAACCTTAAGCGTGCGGACCCTACGGGTTCGAGAACAATGTAGACATGACCGAGACACGTCTCCGGTCAATAACCAATAGCGGAACCTGGATGCTCATATTGGCTCCTACATATTCTACGAAGATCTTTATCGGTCAGACCGCATAACAAGATAGGTTGTTCCCTTTGTCATAGATATGTTACTTGCCCGAGATTCGATCGTCGGTATCTCAATACCTAGTTCAATCTCGTTATCGGCATGTCTCTTTACTCGTTCTGTAATACATCATCTCGCAACTAACTCATTAGTTGCAATGCTTGCAAGGCTTATGTGATGTACATTACCGAGAGGGCCTAGAGATACCTCTCCGACAATCGGAGTGACAAATCCTAATCTCGAAATACGCCAACCCAACATGTACCTTTGGAGACACCTGTAGAGTACCTTTATAATCACCCAGTTACATTGTGACGTTTGGTGGCACACAAAGTGTTCCTCCGGCAAATGGGAGTTGCATAATCTCATAGTCATAGGAACATGTATAAGTCATGAAGAAAGCAATAGCAACATACTAAACGATCGGGTGCTAAGCTAATGGAATGGGTCATGTCAATCAGATCATTCAACTAATGATGTGATCCCGTTAATCAAATGACAACTCTTTGTCCATGGTTAGGAAACATAACCATCTTTGATTAACGAGCTAGTCAAGTAGAGGCATACTAGTGACACTCTGTTTGTCTATGTATTCACACATGTATTATGTTTCCGGTTAATACAATTCTAGCATGAATAATAAACTTTTATCATGATATAAGGAAATAAATAATAACTTTATTATTGCCTCTAGGGCATATTTCCTTCAATACTTTTGTACAGCAGTAGTATCGATGGATTACGCCATGGAGCAAAACTTGAAATTAAAAAAAGGTGGTACATATAGAGAGCGCTCGTTGCCAAATTATGCATATAGTACTATTAAAAAGGCTAGTCACAATAATGGTGTCCAGCACAACCCACCCCTCAAATAAACTAAGAGGGTGCTTGGATACGTTTTAGTCCCATGACTAAAAGTAGTGGGACTAAAACATGCTAGCCTCACCCATGCTTGGATCCAAATACAAAAAATGCTAAAATCAAGTTAATGAGCATTTATTATCCTCCAAACCCTCCAATCCAGAACTCGCCTGTGTTAAAGGAGAGGAGTTAAATGAGTAGAGAGAGGACTAATCCACATTTTAGTAGGGGTACCCCTGACTAAAAATTTTTAGTCTCAAGACTAGTTTTAGCCCCTCTTTAGTCAGGGGTGCTAGGAACTTTAGCCTCTTAAAGAGACTATTTTTAGTCAGACTAAAATAAGTCCCTTGGATCCAAGCACCCTCTAAGCATCCTAGAATTCTTTGACAAAACTAAGCACCCTGAAATTCTTTGACAACTAAACTGCTGGCTATATGATGTTGGCCATATATATTGTACGTATATAATGTGAAGAAACGAGTGGTAGTACTATACCAACTAAAAGATGAAATGTAAGAAATACTAGTATGTACGTACTAAAGAGTTAAAGTAACAAGAAGAAACATAACATAGTTCTGCTGGGGGCTCAACACAACACACCCCTCAAATTAAATTAAGCACACTTGAAATTATACTTTGCAACTGTTCCGGTAGACACTGCATTAGAACCACCATGAGCAACGACACCGCCACCTTACTCGGAGTCCTCGTCCACGTCGTCAACTTCGTCCTTGTCCCTCTTCCTCTTGGCCGATACTTCATTGCTTGAACCGCACACTTGGTTGTTGCTCTTCATCCAACCCTTGTAGATATTGAAGCAAAGGTAGCCATCCATTGCAGCGTACTGGATGTGGTCTATATCTAGTACATTCCGCTGCCATGCATGACGATGAAACGTGTATGGAGGTTTCACCAGTTTACCGTACGAAGGATGAACCATGGCTCCTGCCAGGGTCAGCATTGAAGGCTGACGAGAGGGCACCAGCCGATTCTTCTGGAGCTCGAAGGGGTTGCCTACAACGAGGCCTATCCGACCCAGGATTTCTTTGTCATTACCAAAGTCTACAGTAACGAATTTGACTAGGTTGCTCCCGAGGAAGTCCTTAAAATCCTGGCACTCAACATCGGCATGGCATATGTGGTAGACCAAGCATAAGTCATGCACGCAAACCTGGATCACAATGGGCTTCTTCCTCTCTTCGTCCTTTAGATCCTTCTCTCGTCCCAGGACTGTGCTGTACTCAACATCTAGCCCAGCGACCCACTCATCATCTGAGTTTTCGAACATGCGTCTGAAGCGAGAAAGGCATCCTTTCACCGTCGCGGAAGAATGGGTGTAGATGGCATCGAACTCATCGCCGGTGATGGTTCTAACCTTGTACTCACCGTCGATCATGGAGATTTGGGACGCCATGGATTTGGGAGGAGGGTTAGGATTAGTGGAACTGCCGTAAAGTGAATGGACGGGACGACTAGGAGCGAACCGCCGTAGTATTGAAGGACGTGCGGGCACGAGTAGGAGTGAACTGCCAGCATGCGAATGACAGGGTAGTGGCTTTCCATTCTCCCATGATACGGGCTTCCGAGAGCCCTTGGATCTGAGATCAAACGGTGGGACTGAATCCGTTCTCTCACTCACGCAGGTATGCTCGGATGTGCAAGGATCATGTGGATTGGGAGCTGCTAAATCTAGCCCTACGGGTCTACTTCAAGGAGATTTCTCGGAGAAGCACAGGATGCCCCACCCCAGTGAGCCGCCGATTGCATTCGTTCGATGGGCGGAAGGAGAAGTGAATTCAGGAGATCCACGCCGTGCTGCGAGATGAGAATGCTTGACTGGACTCCTGCCCACCAGCACGCCACCGGAGCCGGAGCAGGTGGATCCCCTACATTACCTCTCCCCCAAACATGCAGAAGATTGAAATTAGGATTGCAATCAACTTCAATTGAGTTGTCTGGTGGTTATTTTTGCTTCCTGAGAGACAACATCTGGCTGGAGGATGAGCAGGAACCAGGAACTCCGATGAATTTCCCTATCACAATGGGGGGGGAGCGCCGGTTGGGCAGTGGTACGGCCTAGAAAACTGCTCCTGCCCCTGCTTCGGGCCTTATGGCATACTCTGAGGAGATCTGCTACAACTGTGGGGAACCAGGGCATCATTTGGATAAATGTGTCAAGCCGAAGAGTTGTTTTATCTGCAAAATGGTTACCCATAAAGTTGAGAATTGCCCTGTCAGAAGGAAAACCCACAGTTCTGCTAGATATGTTGGAAGTGATAGAAATACTGCTTACTTCCATGCAATAGCTAACCAGAGGAGGAGGAATACCCTCATTCACTCCCTTGATGGCCCTAATGGCCCTTTTACTGAGGTAGATGAGATGCTGAAAGTGGCTAGTGACTTCTACAAAGACCTGTTTAAGAAAGAAAACCCTTCTGGGTTCTCTCTACAAAACAATTTTTTCTCTGCTTCTGAAAAAGTCTCTCCTGCTGAAAATGAGCTGCTAGTAGCCCCTTTTTCAGAGACAGAGGTGAAGGAAGCCATTTTTATCTCTTATCCTGATGGGGCTCCTGGTCCTGATGTGATTCCCTTCTTGTTTTACTAGCATTTTTGGGACTTGGTGAAAAATGATCTCTTAGATCTTTTCCAAGCCTTTCATAGAGGAGAGTTGGATCCAGCAACTTACTCATGGGGGGTCTGTTGGGGTCAAGTTAAATAACTGTGAAAGTGATTTTTTCCTTGCTGGTAAAGGCCTTAGTCAAGGTGACCCCATCTCCCCGCTTTTGTTTAATTTAGTAGTGGACGTTCTTACTAAAATACTGAGCAAAGCTGCTGATCATAGTCTGATTGCAGGGTTCTGTCCTGAGGTCTGCCCTGGTGGCATCATCTGCCTTCAATATGCAGATGATACCATCCTTTTCTTAGACAATGACTCCACACATGCTAGCAATCTGAAAACTGTTCTAACCTGGTTTGAACAAGTCTCAGGCATGAGAATCAACTACTCTAAAAGTGAACTCATCCCTATCAACATGGATGATCAGGAGTTAGCTGACTTCCTCTCTATTCTAGTCTGTAATAAAGGTAACTTCCACATTAAGTACCTAGGTATCCCTCTCCACTATGATAAACTAAGGAGAGAGAGGATATCCAACCCCTTCTGGATAAAATCATTAAAAGGATTGCTGGGTGGAGGGGCAAACTTCTCTCTTACAGAGGTAGATTGATCCTCATACAAGCTTGTTTGGCTAGCATTCCAGTGTATCTCCTCTCCTTCTTCAAGTTCCCTAAATGGGAAGTGAACCTCATCAATTCTCAGATGTCTCATTGCTTGTGGAATGATTTTGAGGGAAATAGGAAGCTACACCTTCCTAATTGGGCCCTAGTCTCTATGAAAAAAGATTTTGGAGGCCTAGGCATACCTAACCTCCAAGAAATTAACATCTGTCTTCTAGGGTCTTGGATTAAAAGATTCTATGAGGAAGACCTGAAACCCTGGAAGTTTCTTATTGCCCATAAATACCTAGGAAATAAACCTAATATTTTTGTCCCTTCCTCCAACCCTAAGACCTCTAGATTCTGGAAAGGATTAAAATCTATTATGCATGCTGTGAAATTTGGCTACAGATGGAACATAGGGGATGGGAGCAGAACCAGGTTCTGGGAAGATAGTTGGTTTGGCACATCCCCCCTAGCAGTCCAATTTTGACCTATTTACTCTCTCCGCAATGAGCTTAACAAAAGTGTCAATGAAGTTTGGGACGGTCAATGCCTAAAACTCTCTTTAACAAAAGCATTGCCTTTACTGCCGAGCCGGATGCCCTGATTTGGCAGCTGGCCAATAAGGGGAAGTATTCCTCCAGCTCCCTCTACCATGTTATCAACTTTAGAGGGGTTCAACCCGTGTTTATCCCTGTTGTCTGCAAATTGAGAGTTCCCCCTAAAATTCATGTATTTCTCTGGCTTCTCTCCAAAAACAAATTAATGACTAGGGATAACCTTATGAAGAGACACATCATCAAACCCCTTGATTGTGTTTACTGCTTGGAACAAGAGTCTTGTTCTCACCTATTTTTTAAATGTATAGTTGCTAAACATCTCTGGGCCCACGTTGAGGAATATTTCTCTAGTCAGATTGGCTCATCCTTCGAATCTGTCGCCAGATTCTGGATTGCTACCAAAAAGAGCTCAGTTTTAAACACTGTTAGCTCAGCTGTCCTTTGGTGCCTCTGGAAATATAGAAATGCTATGATTTTCAGTAACACCTCCTGGATTTCCATTCCACGGTCTTGAGGTTGATCAGGAACAAGGTGAGGAACTGGGCGATTCTCTCCTCTGGATCGGACAAGGACAAGTTGATGAGCTTCGTGGAAACCCTAACAAGATCCCTCTAGAAACCGTTGGCGATCACTTGTGGCTGAACAAGGCTCAACCTGCTCTGGGGCTGGACCCGTGGGCTCGTCTCAAGATCTCTAATGAAGATGATGGGCACCTGGCGCCGAAAAAGAGGGGCATCCACCATGCTACGCCTTCCAGCCCGGTCTCTCCGCTTGCTTACTGGTCGCCGTAGGCTGACACGGCCCCTCGGCTGAAGACCATGAAGGCTTCGATGGACCCTCCTTGTGTCATTTGAGTCCTCTATCCGCTCTGCCTTTGGCACCGTTCGGGTGATTTGTGTTATTCAGAGAACTTGTTCATCCAGCCCCCCTAGTTTGTAGCTTTTCTATCTTTGCTTTCGAACTGCTCTTTGAGCTGCTGTATCAGAATATGTTGTGGTTTCATTCTCAGCAATGGAATCGGGGAGATGCTCCCTGTTTTTCTAAAAAAATATTTCATATGTTATTATATATTATTTTTATTGTCATCATATATTTAACAGATACTTACATATGTAAGAAAACAATATCCCACATCTTATTAACTTATAAAAATAATTTCTTAACAAATAAAATCCTAGATTGTTTTGGCACGAAAATCCTAGTGATTGTGTACAAAAGCTTGGTAAGATTTAAGGACGAATGTAATAATATCACTTATTATTTAAATATATTTATAACAAAATGCTCATCCCCTTTTTATTTTTTGATAACATTGCTCGCCCAACCCAACATTATAATTAGAATCAGCCCAGCAAAATCGTGTATTTCGAGAAAGTGCAAATGGCCTGTAATTTTTTAGGAAATAAAATAAACGGGCCGCATGGACGCTACATTATTTGTTCATCCAGCCCAGCTAATGGATGTAATTCAAAAAAAAGATCAAATTGACTGTAAATTCTACCGCGCAAAAAAAAAGACTGTAAATTCTGAAAAAATGGGTTGAATATGTGCCACATTTTTGGAGGCCGAAATGTGGGCCAATAGGTCGAAGCCAATGCAAGTCGTTGTCAATTTAGTCAACAAATGATTCTGACATGTTAGCCGTTGGATTTACATCCAACGATAGGCATCCATCTTCAATCTCTCGTCTTCTTCCTCCAGCGCCGCCGGGACCACCTCCCGCCTCCTGCTGCTAGCAGCTCTTCTTAGCACGCTTCGCTATGAAGCGCTACTCCACCGTTGGCCAGGCCATCCCTCCACCCCTCCACACCTCCTGTTCTTCTCCACTGACTGCCGAACCACACCGCACTAGAACCAGTTAACCCTCGTACACCTCTCTGTCTGCGACTCTACTCCCGCGTCTTCCCATCTCTGGCTCGTTGCTGTCCGGGGCCTCGCCGTCGTCCACCACCTTGGATGCGCTCGGCGTGGCGTGGTCAACGTGGTCAACGAATGACACCATTGGAAGTAGACTGTGCGTGGAGAGGCCGATAGCTGGGTCCACGGCCGCACACAAGGAAATGCCTCCTTATTACGCGCAAAATAATGATTCCTCCACCTGACATCTAGGACCCACCGGAAGGGCCTCAGTATTTCGCGAAATAAAGTGCCCCCCGCTGACATGTCGGACCCACCAGCTATCTTCGCACACAAGGAAGTGCCTCCTTATTACGCACAAAAAAATGAATATTCCCCCTGCCAGCTGGAACCTAGCATAGTGGGAGGCTGACTTGTGGGCCTACCAAGTTGACGGGGATGGAGGGCTTTGTCAACTTAGTCAATATGAACGATTCTAGCCCCTGTTACCGTACGATGTTCATCCGACGACCGTAGTGCTTCTTCAACCTCTGGTCTTCTTGCTCCAGCCATCCAAACCAGTGCCAGTCGTGCCGCGTGCTCCTGCCTCTCGTGACCGGCTGTGATGCCGCGGAGGCCTCACCGCCCCCTACTACTCCCACCGCTGGCCAGGTCATCCCTCTACTCACCCACACCCCCTGTTAATCTGCGGCGACAGCAGCCTCACACCGCAGCCGAACCAGTGAACCCTCGTACTCCTCTTCGCGTGTGCATCCACTGCTGCGTCTTCCCCGGCTCCGAGTCGTCCCCTTCCTAGTCCTCGCCGTCGTCCACCGCCCTGGTGCTCTCGACGCGGCGTGGTCAACGACCGACTTCCATCGGAAGAGTACTGTACGTGCAGAGGCTAACAGCTGGGTCCACGGCAGCTGCAAGGAAGTGCCTCCTTATTACGCGGAAAATAATTATTCCTCCACCTGACAGCAGGGACCCACCGGACGGGCCACCAGTATTTTGGGAAAAAAATCGTTTCCCCTGACTGCTGGGACACACCGGACGGGCCACCGTATTTTGCGAAAAAAACGTTCCCCCAAATGTCAGCTTGGACCCACCGGAAGTGCCTCCTTATTACGCACAAAAAAATGAATACTCCCCCGGTTAGCTGGGACCCACCTTGCTGGGAGGCTGACTCGTGGGCCTACTAAGTTGACGGGGACGAAGGGCTTTGTCAACTTAGTCAATATGAACGATTCTAGCTACAGTGACCGTACCATGTCCATCCAACGAACGTAGTGCTTCTTCAACCTCTGGTCTTCTTGCTCCAGCCGCCCAAAGCAGCGCTGGTCGTGCCGCATGCTCCTACCTCCCCTGGCCGGCTGTGCTGCCGCAGAGGCCTCACCACCCCTACTATTCCCACCGCTGGCCAGGCCCTGCGGCGACGACAGCCTCACACCGTAGCCGAACCAGTGAACCCCCGTAGTCCTCTCCGTGTGGGCTTCCACTGCCGCGTCGTCCCCTTCCTAGGCCTTGCCGTCGTCCACCGCCGTGGTGCTCTCCGTGCGGCGTGGTCAACGTGGTCAAGGAACGACTTCCATTGGAAGAGTACTGTACGTGGAGAGGCTGACAACTGGGTCCACGATCACAACCTAGTTTTTTGTGATTTGCCAAGTAAGTCACTTTGTCAGGCCTGTTGGGCTGCAAATCTTTCAAGACGAGGAGAGCTTTCATTCGGTTGGCCGAGAAAATGGCCCATCGGTAATGAGAAATGGGTTGTACATTTTTAAAACACATCAAACCGGCAATTAGTTTCAAATATCTTTTTTTCATTTCAAAATTTTAAATTACATTAATTTTTATGCGTGGATAATTTGTTGGATTTTATATTGATATACATTTATTTTTAAAATCAGTTTGAATGTGAGTCGAAATTTTGGGATTAAAAACAGTTCGGACCGCACCGAAATATGCAAAATTTCGTATAATTTTTTAACCGTTGCCACAATATGGGCTGCAATGCTAACAAAAAGAATATGGGCTCCAAAAAAACCTTAAGAATTAGCAAATGGGCTGTAAATTATTAGAAATAATGGCAGATGGGTTGTATGCTGTTTTCCATAGATTTGAGGCTTTCCTAAAAAAAGGTCGACGCACAAGCACTGACTGTTGGATGTTCATCCAACGGCCGTCGTGCTTCTTCAATCTCTGCTCTTCCTGCTCCAGTCATTCAAACAAGTGCCGGCGGGACTGCCTGCTCCCTCCTCCTCGCGGCCAGCTGTGCTGCCGCGCAGGCCTCACTGCCCGACCGTACTTCCATCGCTGGCCTAGCCATCCCTCTACTCACCCACACCTGCTGTTATTCTCCGGCGACAACAGATGAACCAGTAAACCCTCGTACAGTCGTATTCCCCTCCGCGTGGGAAACAACTGCCGAGTCTTCCCTGCCTCCGTGTCGTCCCCTTCCTAGGCCTCGCCATCGTCCACTACCCTGGTGCTCTCGGCGCGACGTGGTCAACGTGGTCAAGGAACGACTTCCATCGGACATGGACTGTACGTGGAGAGGCTGATAGCTGGGTCCACGGCGGCAGCAAGGAAGTGCCTCCTTATTACGCGGAAAATAATGATTCCTCCACCTGACAGCAGGGACCCACCGGACGGGCCACCGTATTTTGCGAGAAAAAAACGTTTCCCCCCTGACTGCTGGGACCCACCAGCTACACCTTCGCACGCAAGGAAGTGCGCCCGGGCAAAAAAAAGCGATTCGCCCCCCTGACTGCTGGG
>NC_041384.1:48581220-48582032 GCF_002162155.2 Triticum dicoccoides | reverse complement strand
GACTGCTGGGACCCACCAGCTACATCTTCACACGCAAGGAAGTGCGTCTGGCAAAAAAAACCAAAACGATTCGCCCCCTGACTGCTGGGACCCACAAGCCCCCCGACTGCTGGGACCCACCAGCTACATCTTCGCACGCAAAGAAGTGCGTCCAGACAAAAAAAATGATTCGCCCCCTGACTGCTGGGACCCACCAGCTACATCTTTGCAGGCAAGGAAGTGCCTGACAGTCGGGACCCACCTGATCGAACCGTATGTGGCGTTGTCATTCTGGTCGTGAACGTGTACGTACATATATACTGGTGGATGTAGAGGCGTGCACGTATCGTAGTAGAGGCGGCCAGGGTGCAAGAAAGAAAATACGGCCACGTATGTGTACATATGGGCGGGGTCTCGAATGCCTACTCACGCATACGTACGACGAGGGATCGTGTACATGGCTGGGTCGGAACGGAGAAACAACGTCATCGTCGTGTTCATGGGGAGGCAACGGAATGCGTCATGTTCATCGGGAGGCAACGCGGCTGGGTCAGAACGGAATGCGTGGTCGTGTTCATCGGGAGGGCTTGGACGGAAGAGGCGATGGAAACGAGGCCTGGTGTACCGCACAACGGAGGAAACGGACCTCCTACGGTCGAAACGGGGGTCCTGTTGATCAGGAGGGGTGTGGTGTACCGCAAAATGGAGGAAACGGACCTCCTACGATCGAAACGGGGGTCCTGTTGATCGGGAGGGGTGTGGCGTACCGCAAAACGGAGGAAACGGACCTCCTACGGTCGAAACGGGGGTCCTGTTGATCGGGAGGGGTGTGG
>NC_041384.1:48572438-48580463 GCF_002162155.2 Triticum dicoccoides | reverse complement strand
CTTCAGTTAGCAGCAGTAGCCAAGGAATCGCTCGATCGGGTTCAGTTAACAGCCATCGATTGATCGCTCGGGTTGAGTAACGCGTAGCTTGCAGTGCAATCGCTCGGGTTCAGTTAGAGCCCAACGTCTCGCTCGGGTTCAGTTAGAGCCAACGCCTCGCACACACACGCGCGTACATGTATGAGAGAAATGCGCATCGCCCGGCCCCCGACCTCCCACCGTTACCGGGAACTCCCCGAAATTTTCCTCCCCGTCGCTTCTACCACAGTTTTTTCCGTCATGGACGGCCCAAAGAATGCATGCAGTTGCGTCTCCGGCCCTCCTAGGACGAAAAGCCCATTTTCTGCCATGATTTTTTGTCATAGAAGTAGGAGCCCACCACATCTATGATGATACCGGGTTTTGTCACAATTATCGTCATAGAAGTGTCATATGTATGACAATTTTTTTTTCGTTCGGCCCAAAATGTCACGGATGTGTCTTTTTTTTTGTAGTGACAACGCCTTGCGACCATGCTCAACGTCAACAAGCACCCTATGATATTCAACATTGGAGACCTCGTGTGGCTACACCTTCGCAAGGACCGCTTTCAACAAGAATGCAAGTCCAAACTTCGACCACGCGCGGATGGACCATTCAAGGTGCTTGCACGCTACAACAACAACGCTTACAAGATCGACATTCCTCGTGACAAGTACTCCATGAGCGACATCTTCAACATCAAAGATCTCTCGCCCTAGCATGGTGATGAGGATTTCGATCCAAGGACGGATCTTCCCCAAGGGAGGGGAGATGATGCGGAGCATCCCAAGATCATCCCCATGGACGCACCTACACCTCCAATGACACCACTTGGACCAATGACACGAGCCCGAGCCAAAGCTATCAAAGATAAGGTGAACTCACTCCTCTCCGAACTTCCACTTTCTATGCATGAGACATGGCTACTACCTAAGTCCGAGATGTTGTGCATGATTAGGTACCAAGAGGGTCATCCCGAAGATGCGCATGAAGACGGACAACTCCCCAAGTCCACGGATGAGGAGAACCAACGGAAGGAGCCAAGAGCATCTCCCAGGCCCCGGACATCCAGCCAAGGCCCCGGACATCCAGCCAAGGCCCCGGACATCTGGCCCTTGGAGCGCCTTCCTCTACTGCTGCTCAGCCACCAAGTGCCTACAGGCCCCGCACATCCGGCCCCGCAAACCCGGACATCCGGCCCTTCCCGAGGTCCCGGATATCCGCCCCCCTGCCCGGAAATCCGGATACCCCCAAACCCGAGAGCAACATGGCCAGCTTCACCAGCCCGGACATCCGGCCTCCACAGCCCGGACATCCGGCCCTCCGCGAACGCCCGGACATCTGGCCCGACGCCCGGACGTCCGGCCTCCCTGTCTGCGCACAGTAAAGGCACGAGGCCTGTGTACCCCTTCTACCCCCCTAGACTATATATACTCCACCTCGTCCAACTTTCTAGGGTTAGCAAAGGATTAGCTCATATTTTGTGTGAGAGCTTTGCTCATCCACTTGGTTACCTTCTCCTCGGAGATTCGAGCCTCCACCGGAGAAGATCCCCCAAGCGGATTCAAGACCCCTCTTTAGGGAAGAACATCAAGACCTCCTCACGGAGAAGAACCGGTTACCCTTTTGTATCGTCCCTAGTTGATCGTGGATCGTGTATCTTACTTTATGTACTCGAGGATCTAGCCCATGTGTGACTTGTTCTTGTTACTTTGAGTGTTCCTCTCGTGTTTCCCCTTGTGTTTTCCCTCGTTCCCCTCTTTGTGTTCCTTGTGTTCTTCGCGGGATCCGCTCTTTTCGTGAAAGATCGGCCGATTAGGGTTCCACCCTACATCATCTTGGTAACACATGCTATATGTAAGTTAGTCAAATAATAATATGTAAGAAAACATAAAATATAGCTATGAAAAAAGCAAAAAAAAAATACCGACGGCAAAGCCGTTGGCATAGTTGCGGCCAGGGCAGATGGCCGGCGCGGTGCAGATCGATGATGTGTCATCTATGCCGATGGCAGCCGTCGGCATAGGCCTTGGTCGGTGCGCTTTGGATCGATGACGTGGCGTTCGTATGAATGCCGAGGGCCGCCCGTCTTCGCCGTCGGCATAGATCTGATGCCATTAGCCGCCCGTCACGGGCGTGGTCGCTGGCCCCGCAGCTATGCCGATGGCCGATATATGCCGACGGCAGCTGTAGGCATAGATTCGTCTATGCCGACAGCCGTTCTTTGCTGACGGGGGCCGTCGGCGTATACTGGGATAGCCTGACGGCCGTTGTACGTCGACGGCCTGGGGCCAGCTGTCGGCATAGTCTAGAATAGGCCGACGGTGGATGTCGGCATACTTTTGGCCGTCGGCATCGAGCCCTGTTCCGATAGTGCACGGACCGCACCGGCGCTCCTCCTTCCTCCAAAGATCCCACATTGCACTCTGATGTTACTGAGAAGGTTGCATCCATGTCATAAAAATAAACGAATCGACTTACTCCTACCTCATTATGCACAGGTAACTGATGCTGTTGTTGTACCCTTTAACAAGTGGAGCTCCTCTGCTCTCTTCTGCTTTGTTGTGGACACCCATCCTTGCTGGTGTAGAGCAAACTGCAGAGGCCCTTTGAGACGGTGCTATGAACAACCAGGCCGGTTCGAGCTACGATATCACAAACCAAGAGGTAGAGGCAATGAAGCTCGTGAGGTCCAAGCGAGGAAGCATCTTCTGTTGCAGAGAAGCAAGATGACAGAGACATACAACATATGTTAAGAGGTCAGTCGATGAGCGCAGGGCAAAAGAGAGTCAAGGAGAGTCACCGTCGTCGTGTTGTCGCTGCTACTTGCCATCTCGATCTCTGATCTCCTATCCTACGCGCGCGTGTGTCTATCGATCTGTCGAGATCGCTAGCTCCTGTCGAACTAGCTAGGTCTTTCGATCCAGCGATTGATCGATGGGTGGGAGTAACAAGGGAGACGCGGCGCCCGAATATATAGAAGGGTAGGGAAGTCGGCGCCGGCTTTTTTGGGTTGCTTTTAATCCGAATTTGTATCAATACATGACATACAATAATGCCCAGGAGCGTTTTTGTTGAATAAAGTTTTTTTTTGAGGGAAAAACCAAGCTTTATTCATCAAAAACCACAGAGTGTGGGATACATCTTTGGTTATGGGATTGGCCAAACCAAACGTGGCGTCCCGGACCAAGAGTAAGCGAATGCCTGGCTAAGCTATGAGCTTCTACATTTACTCTACGACTTTCGAATTTAAAAATGCAATTAAAAGTTTCTGCCTGCAGTTTGATCTCCTTAATGATGGCACCATATCTTCCATCTGAACCCTTCTGAATATCTCCTATAACTTGCTTGCAATCAGAAGCAATAACCATATTGGATATATGAAGGTCCTCCCCAAGTGCAAGTGCTTCTCTGACTGCCATTGCCTCCAACGTGGCCGGGTGCTGTATCCCCGCGACCACCAGTGAAGAACTGCCAATGAAGATTCCGTTGCAATCCCTGCACACTGCAGAAACCGAGCCGCCCCTTCCCCGACGAACTGCAGCATCTACATGTACTTTATGGTACCCTGTTGGTGGCGCACTAGGACGCTGGCCATGGTCCTGAATATAAGGCGCAGCGCTTCCAGAAGGAGGTTTGTCCGAGATGATTGATAACTCTTCTATAAACCGAGTGATAAACAAATAAGTTGCATGGGGACTTTGAAAAATACCTTCATGGATAGCCTTCCTGCGAGCATACCATATCGCCCACAAAGTAACAGCAAGCTTTACAAACCAGTCATGGGATAAAGTTTTCTGAATTCCCCGAAAAAGAAAAAGAGCCGGGCATGGCAACCGGCCCACCAGCCCAACAAGCGACCCTAAACGTCTGCCAATGTGGGCCGGACCAGATACATGATCTTATGCTCCTTCATCTTGCGCTTTTATGTCTCGCTTATTATTGTCAGACCTAGGAGAACCTCGCCTCCAGAAGCGTCCACAATGGGAAACGCCATGAAAGAAAAACTTTGAAAAATAAGGAAAAAACAAAGAACAACAGAAAAAAATATGAAAGAAACAAATAAAACCGGTGAAAAAACAAAGAAAAACAGAGGACTGAAGGAAGCCGGTGAGGAAATAGAGGAAAACACAATAAAAAAAAGGGCAAAAAAAACATCGGAAGAAATTTGTACATAAACCACCACGACCAATCTTCTCCATCGAAAGAAGTGAAAGGAAAAAACATACAAAACAAGGGCTGACCCAGTACTGTAGCAGGGCGAAAATGCTTCAGATGAGACCAAACGAACATTTGCTGTAAGTGAGATATAGTCTTCACGTGGCGCACCTGTGTGTCGCTTATAGGGAGACCAAAAAAGTCTCGCATGAAACGGGTGAGAATGGGCTGGCCAAGCACGCAGGTGGTCCAGAAGCTTTAAGCACCTGTTTTTCGCTTTCCATTTTTACTTCTGTTTATATTTTGAAATATTTCAAACATATATATTATAAACATCAGTTTACATAAAATCATGAATAAATGTTACTTATGCATTTGAAACATGTTAAACTTGTATTGAAAAAATGATTCTAATGTATACAAAAAATGTACAACATGTATGGCAAAAAGTACACCTCAATATATATACAAAAAATGTTAAACGTGTATAAAAATGTTTTTGATGTATACAAAAAATGTACATGTACGGAAAGAAGTAGATATCAAAATAAACTGAAAAATGGTTGTGTTGCGTTAACAAATGTTGCTGCAACTTTTAAAATTTATGATAGCATTTACAAAAGTCCAACATGTATTTGTATTTTTAAAACATATTGAAACAAAAGTGTTCAAAGACATGTGTTTCAAAAAAATGTTAATCACTTATTTGAAAATTTTAAACATATACGAAAAATGTACTCCCTGCGTTCCTAAATATAAATCTTTTTAGAGATTTCAATATGGACTACATACGAAGCAAAACAAGTGAATCTACATTCTAAAATATGTCTATATGCATCCGTATGTAGTCCATATTGAAATCTCTAAAAAGAAGATATTTAGAAACGGAGGGAGTACATTGCGTATGGCACAAAGTAGACATAAAAACATGTATTGGAAAAAAATCTTAATTATTATATATAAAAATGTAAAATAATATATTTAAAATTAGTTAATGGTGAATAACTTTTTCCTAGATGTATACGTAAAATGTACACATCAAAACACACACATTTTGAAAAAAAAAACTTAACCATATACTTTGAAAATGTCGAAAACGTATAAAAATATAGTTTCATATGTATAAGAAAAATGTACACGTGTATGAAAAATATCAAATTATATATTATAATAATGTTAAGGATGCGACAAAATATTTTTGATATATGCAAAAATGTACATTGTATGTAAATAAATTAGGCATTTTTTGAAGAGAATAAAATTTAAAATCAATGATAACCGAAGAAAAAAAAGAAATAAACATAGAAAACCAGAGAAAAAATGTAAAGAAAAATTAAAAATAAAAACTGATGAAGAAACAAAGAAACTGAGGGAAAAAAGAAAAACAAAAAAGGAAACACCAAAGAAAAACTAAAGTAAATAAAGAAAGAAACAAATAAAAACATGGACACCCAAAATAAATAAAAAGACCAGGCGGATGAGCAAAGCACAACGACAGTGAAGGACTGAACAAAAAATTGGCCTGACCGGTACTGTAGTGGACATGGAAAATATTCGCGTAAGGGGAGCATAATTCTTGCTGCAAGCGAGTTATAGCTCCACGGAAAGGGAGCTCCCGGGAAAAGCTAGGGCAGAAATATATCTCGCCATTAGTAAACGAGTGGCTCCTTTCACCTTCACAAGATATGCCAGGCCCAGCCCAGGCAGGCAGACCTGACAATACATGTTTTCTCCAAGGCAGAAAACCTAGGCATTTAATCGCTAATGTGATTCATCTTTTTTAATATATATTTTCTGTTTTTTCTTATATTTATGCATATACTTTGAAATATCATAATTATACACACATTATGAACATATATATTACTAATTTTTAAAAATATTATAATTATACATAAATTACGTAAGTAAAGGGAATCAAGTTAAGAGATATTAGGCTGGTCACGTGTTGAGACAATGCATTATCTACATGATTTTTTGCTTATCTGTTTCAGCAATACAATTTGACAGAATTGAAAATAGTGGTAACACCAATTGAAAATAGTGAAAATAGTGTAACGTTTCTCATTTTATGTTTGTTAATCAGATTGGACGAATATTTGTGAATTTTTTGATAAAGATGAATGTATGGGAATGTTAGTATCTCAACCAATTGTTGTCTGAACAACAATAAGATTCTTCTACATTATTAGGAACACTATCAAATATGAGATAAATAGATGTTGCAAGTCATGGCAAGATGCATGGTACTTAGTGCTAAGCTTCTATCATCATACAAACAAGGTATCATTGAGCATGTTTGGATTGTACAAAATAATTCATGGTCAGTTTCCTGAAAAAAAATAACATCAACGTAGTGAAACAAACAATGGTACTGAGATAAAGAGAATAACTAAAGGAAACATGTAGAACAAAACCTGCCATATTTGTATTTCCATGCTTCTAAAATCTGAACGGACAGAATGTGCACATTAATTTCACATAGAACACCAACCCGGCATACCGACTTTATGAGTGTGGTACAAGTAGCAAGTAGCAACCACCAATAGCATTATCGAAATCAAAGTTGCAATCTTAATTCCTACAAGTTCACAAATAATAACTATACTCAATTAGCACAACATTACTATGAATGCAATATTTATCAATCTGGTGTTCATATGAAGAAATGACTACCTGGTGAGAAGAATTATGAGGTAACAACCATGAATCCTACGATTATTTGGTAACACATGTTCATACTTTTCCAATGCATACAACCATTAATTGCACCGAAGACCAACCTAAACTCATGTAAGTTATCCATACTTCTAAAGCTTGTTGATTTCTTCAAACATGAGCTGGGAGCTAGCATATCAACTAAGAAAACCTCATATCCATCGTAATCACGCACTAGTAATGCTAGATCTGAAGTTAAATCAAATTTGTAGTTTATGCCATATAACCTACCAAAATGTGTAAGAAACAAAACAAAGTTCAACATGGCGGAGCAACTAAATCACTAAATCAGTAGGTCCTATTTTACACAAAAGCGTAACATGGGGTGAGGCAACATTAAATATGTGTATTATGAAATGTTAGATTTGTAATAGTAGGGAGTGTTTGGACATTTATAATCATGCCTTCCTCCTGTTGTTTCTAGTTAGTCCTCAAATTCATTTATAAGATTTTGCACCCAAAGCATATAATATACTAAATACTAGAGAGCATGATCGTTTATCTGATTATAGCAAGAACACAATATGCAATTAGTCATCAATATAATATAGCTACTACTAAACAACTCGGTCACTTAACATGCATCTATTGGGGAACGCAGCAGTTTCAAAAAAAATCATACGCACACGCAAGATCATTGTGATGCATAGCAACGAGAGGGGAGAGTATCGTCTACGTACCCTTGTAGACCGTAAGCGGAAGCGTTATGACAACGCGGTTGATGCAGTCGTACGTCTTCACGATCGACCGATCTAGCACCGAAGGTACGACACCTTCGCGATCTGCACACGTTTGGCTTGGTGGCATCCCGCGAACTCATGATCCAGTAGAGCTTCGAGGGTGAGCTTTGTCAACACGAGGGCGTGATGACGGTGGTGATGTTGCTACCGGAACAAGGCTTCTCCTAAGCACCGCTACGATATTACCGAGGTGGATTATGCTGGAGGGGGGCACCGCACACGGCTAAAAGATCAATGATCAACTTGTGTATCCATGGGGTGCCCCCCTCCCTCGTATATAAAGGAGTGGAGGAGGGGGAGGGGGCCGACCTCCTAGGCGCGCCCCAAGGGGAGTCCTACTCCCACTTGGAGTAGGATTCCCCCTTCCCTTGTTGGATTTAGGAGGGAA
>NC_041384.1:48530653-48571873 GCF_002162155.2 Triticum dicoccoides | reverse complement strand
CCCACTAAGGCCGAATAAGGCCCATATACCTTCCGGGGGGTTCCGGTAACCTGCCGGTGCTCCGGTATACTCCCGATTTCACCTGGAACCATTCCGATGTCCAAACATAGGCTTCCAATATATCGATCTTTACGTCTCGACCATTTCGAGACTCCTCGTCATGTCCGTGATCAAATCCGGGACTCTGAACTTCTTCCTTCGGTACATCAAAACACATAAACTCATAATACCGATCGTCACCGAACGTTAAGCATGCGGACCCTACGGGTTCGAGAACTATGTAGACATGACCGAGACATGTCTCCGGTCAATAACCAATAGCGGAACCTAGATGCTCATATTGGTTCCTACATATTCTACGAAGATCTTTATCAGTCAAAACCGCATAACGATATACTTTGTTCCCTTTGTCATCAGTATCTTACTTGCCCGAGATTCGATCGTCGGTATCTCAATACACAGTTGAATCTCGTTACCGGCAAGTCTCTTTACTCGTTCCGTAATGCTACATCTGTAACTAACTCATTAGCTACATTGCTTGCAAGGCTTATAGTGATGTACATTACCAAGAGGGCCCAGAGATACCTCTTCAACAATCGGAGTGACAAATCCTAATCTTGATCCATGCCAACTCAACAAACACCATCGGAGACACCTGTAGAGCACCTTTATAACCACCCAGTTACGTTGTGACGTTTGGTAGCACACAAAATGTTCCTCCGGTATTCGGGAGTTGCATGATCTCATAGTCATAGGAACATGTATAGTTACGGAGAAAGCAATAGCAACAAACTAAACAATCATCATGCTAAGCTAACAGTTGGGTCAAGTCAATCACATCATTCTCTAATGATGTGATCCCGTTAATCAAATGACAACTCATGTCTATGGTTAGGAAACATAACCATCATTGATTCAACGAGCTAGTCCAGTAGAGGCAAACTAGTGACACTCTGTTTGTCTATGTATTCACACATGTACTAAGTTTTCGGTTATACAATTCTAGCATGAATAATAAACATTTATCATGATATAAGGAAATATGAATAACAACTTTATTATTGCCTCTAGGGCATATTTTCTTCAGTCTCCCGCTTGCACTAGAGTCAATAATCTAGATTACATTGTAATGATTCTAACACCCATGGAGTCTTGATGCTGATCATGTTTTGCTCGTGAGAGAGGCTTAGTCAACGGGACTGCAACATTCAGATCCGTATGTATCTTGCAAATCTCTATGTATCCCTCCTTGACTTGATCGCGGATGGAATTGAAGCGTCTCTTGATGTGCTTGGTTCTTGTGTGAAATCTGGATTCCTTTTCCAAGGGAATTGCACCAGTATTGTCACAAAAGATTTTCATTGGACCCGATGCACTAGGTATGACACCTAGATCGGATATGAACTCCTTCATCCAAACACCTTCGTTTGCTGCTTCTGAAGCAGCTATGTATTCCTCTTCACACGTAGATCCCGCCACGACGCTCTACTTAGAACTGCACCAACTAACAGCTCCACCATTTAATAAAAGCACGTATCCGGTTTGTGACTTAGAGTCATCCGGTTCAGTGTCAAAGCTTGCATCGACGTAACTGTTTACGATGAGCTCTTTGTCATCTCCATATACAAGAAATATATCCTTAGTCCTTTTCAGGTATTTCAGGATGTTCTTGACCGATGTCTAGTGATCCACTCCTGGATTACTTTGGTACCTCCCTGCTAAACTTATAGCAAGGCACACATCAGGTCTGGTACACAGCATTGCATACACGATAGAGCCTATGGCTGAAGCATAGGGAACACCTTTCATTTTCTCTCTATCTTCTGAAGTGGTCAAGCATTGAGTCTGACTCAACTTCACACCTTGTAATACAGGCAAGAACCCTTTATTTGCCTGATCCATTTTGAACTTCTTCAAAACTTTATCATATGATAGTTCTTAACAACAAAATATCTTGCCCTCGGATCTGTGATAGAAGGTGTACCCAACAGTTTCTTTTGGGTATCCTATGAAGATGCACTACTCTGATTTGGGTTCGAGCTTATCAGTTTGAAACTTTTTCACATAAGCATCACAGCCTCAAACTTTAAGAAACGACAGCTTTGGTTTCTTGCCAAACCATAGTTCACACGGTGTCATCTCAGCGGATTTAGGTGGTGCCCTATTTAACGTGAATGCAACTGTCTCTAATGCATAACCCCAAAATGATAGTGGTAAATAGGTAAGAGACATCATAGATCACACCATATCCAATAAAGTATGATTACAACGTTCGGACACACCATTATGCTCTGGTGTTCCAGGTTGCGTGAGTTGCGAAACTATTCCACATTGTTTCAAATGAAGACCAAACTCGTAACTCAAATATTTGCCTCCGCGATCAGATCGTAGAAACTTTATTTTCTTGTTACGATGATTTTCTGTCGGATTTCGGGTTCCGGCAAAACCCTTGAGGTTCGAACACTGGGGTGCACGTGAAGATCTCTCCCACACTGATCACGCCCTCAAACACTTCGCGATCTCTAGGCTAAGCACACGAACTCACAACACACGAGACACAAGATTTATACTGGTTCAGGCCATCGTTGTGGTGTAATACCCTACTACAGTGTGGTGGTGGATTGCATCTTGGGCTGAGGATGAACAGTACAAGGGGAAGAACAGCCTCCTGAGGAGAGGTGTTCTTGGCGAACTTGTGAGTGTGTGGATGGATCGATCCCCCGTGTCGTCTCCCTAGCTATGAGGGTGCTAGTCCTATTTATACAGGCCCTGGTCCTCTTCACAAGTATCGAGCGGGAAGGGATGCCACAACTACCAATTTGAAAGGGGACAACTAGTACAACTTATCCTGACAAAAGTAGTCTTCGCCTGCCAAAGGCTCTGGTGGTGACACCGTCTTGGGCTCCATGGTGACCTCCATCTTGTCGTCCTGCTGGTCTTGGTCTCGTTGCATCGATATGGAAACCTTTGCCTGATGCCTCAGAACTCCTTGCCTACGCTTGCCTCCTTAGCACCAAAGAGGAAACAAGGACTCTGTGCGCGCTGGCGCCCGCCTAGTCTCGATCGTCATGGCTCACGTCATTGGAACCTCGCGAGATTTGCCTTGCCTTGATCTCTCCGCCCCTCGCGAGCCAACCTGGTGAAGCCGCTCCCAAGGAGGTCTTGTGTCGTCCGCCTCACGAGGCTTGGCCCCTTGCGAGGGTCTTGAGTCCTGGCTGGTGAAGATGGGTCGTACGGGCCCACTCACAGAGCCACACTGTGGGCCGCAGGTAGGCAAGTCTGGGGACCCCCGTTCCCAGAACGCCGACAGTAGCCCCCGAGCCCAAGGCGCACTCGGACTTGGCTTCGAGGCAAAGCCAAAGGGCAAGTGCAGAGCGTCGTGGGCCCCATCAGCCTACGGCCTTGGTCGACGCGTGGCAGTTGATTGGACGTGGGCATCTCCACTTCCCCACGTAGCCTTGATGCCCGCCTGGCTAGGCGGCCACCGTGGTCTATACGGTTTCCCTCTCATCATTGCAGTGCATTGCCCCAATTCTTCCGTTCCCTCGAAGTTCAGCCCCCTCTCCCAATCGGATCTGAGCTAAGTTCTCCCATTGCCATGGCGCCGAATCAGACGGAGAAAGGGAAGAAGCCCCTGTCCTCCGCCGAACTACCTCCGGCCATTGAGTCCACTGTTGGCAGGTCGCTGGTGCTCAACCAGGAGGCCATGGACAAGGTTCGCCCCATGCTCGCCTCTAGCTTCAATGAGTAGGGAGGGACGATGGCCTGGCCTGCGTCTCGAGCTCGTGTCGACCGGACGGCCACCGAGGTCCTGTTTTCATCTTCGCCCTTTGGGCTAGCTTGGTTCCTCCTTTCTCCGCCTTCTTCAATGCAACGCTTGCCCATTATCAGATCCACATGCTGCACCTTCATCCCCAATCCGTGACCCTTCTCGTCGTCTTCGCCTTTGTTTGCGAGGCCATGGTAGGCATTGCTCCTTCCGTGGCCCTTCTCCGCCACTTCTTCTCGTTGCACCTGACTGATCCCCGGCAGAGCTCAGGATGCCTGAGCTTTCGGGCAGTGGCAGCGATGGCCGGTGAGGGGATTGACTTCGAGCTCACACCATCCACGAGCGATTTTCGGACACGGTGGGTATTTGTTGATGTCGGAGTGCTCAGTTCCCTCCTCTCTTCTCCGTCAGCGCTGTAGGACCGAAAGTATGTCTAGAGGGGGGGGTGATTAGACTACTTGACCAAATAAAAATCTAGCCTTTTCCCAATTTTAGTTCCCGGTAGATTTTAGCTATCTTAGCACAAGTCAAGCAATCTCCACACAATTCAAGCAAGCATGCAAAAGAGTATATGAGCAGCGGAAAGTAAAGCATGCAACTTGCAAAAATGTAAAGGGAAGGGTTTGGAGGATTCAAACGCAATTTGAGACACGGATGTTTTTGTCGTGGTTCCGATAGGTGGTGCTATCGTACATCCACGTTGATGGAGACTTCAACCCACGGAGGGTAATGGTTGCGCGAGTCCACGGAGGGCTCCACCCACGAAGGGTCCATGAAGAAGCAACCTTGTCTATTCCATCACGGCCATCGCCCACGAAGGACTTGCCTCACTAGCGGTAGATCTTCACGAAGTAGGCGATCTCCTTGCCCATACAAACTCCTTGGTTCAACTCCACAATCTTGTCAGAGGCTCCCAAGTGACACCTAGCCAATCTAGGAGACACCACTCTCCAAGAAGTAACAAATTGTGTGTTGATGATGAACTCCTTGCTCTTGTGCTTCAAATGATAGTCTCCCCAACACTCAACTCTCTCTCACAGGATTTGGATTTGGTGGAAAGAAGATTTGAGTGGAAAGCAACTTGGGGAAGGCTAGAGATCAAGATTCATATGGTTGGAATGGAATATCTTGACCTCAACACAAGTGTAGGTGGTTCTCTCTCAGAAAATGTGTATTGGAAGTGTAGGTATGTTCTGATGGCTCTCTCCATGAATGAAGAGTGGGTGGAGGGGTATATATAGCCTCCACACAAAATCTAACTGTTACACACAATTTGCCAAACTCGGTGGGACCGAATGGTTAAACTCGGTCGGACCGATTCAGCAAACCTAGTGACCGTTAGGATTTTCGGTGGGACTGAGATGCAACTCGGTAGGACCGATATGGTTAGGGTTAGGGCATAACATAATCTCGGTGTGACCGATTACACAAACTCGGTGGGACCGATTTTGGTAATAAGCTAACCAGAGAGTTGGTCAGGTAAACTCGGTGGGACCGATTCGCTCATCTTGGTGAGACTGAAATGTTACAAAAGGGAAACAGAGAGTTTACATTGCAATCTCGGTGGGACCGATCGCTCATCACGGTAAGACCGAAACGTTACGAAGGGAAACAGAGAGATTACAATCCCATCTCGGTGAGACCGAGATCCCTATCGGTGAGACCAATTTGTCTAGGGTTTGTGGCAGTGGCTATGACATTTGAAACTCGGTGGCGCCGGATAGAAAGAATCGGTGGGGCGGAGTTTGACTTTTGGTTTAGGTCATATGTGGATGTGGGAGAGTAGTTGAGGTTTTTGGAGCATATCACTAAGCACTTTGAGCAAGCAAGCCATTAAGCAACACCTCATCCCTCCTTGATAGTATTGGCTTTTCCTATAGACTCAATGTGATCTTGGGTCACTAAAATATAAAATGTAGAGTCTTGAGCTTCACGCTTGAGCCAAACTTTTTGTCCTTAGAATTTTGAGGGATCCACTTTCCTCATCCATGCCATGCCATTCATTGTGCTTTTCCGGAAATATTAATCTTGGAATAATGTTAGCTCAATGAGCTATATGTTGTTAGGAATTACCAAAACCACCCAGGGATAGTTGCACTTTCAATCCCCCCCTTTTCTGTAATTGATGACAACATATAGATCAAAGCTTCGACAAATGATAGTAAGAGTGAAAGATATTGTCATTTTGAGAAGTATGTGAAAAGCAAGAGCTCCCCCTAAATTGGTGCATATCTTAAGATTTGCTTTGGACTGCAAATGCACAATGAGTTAGGATCATGGGTTACTCTTCCATGTCACATACATCTTGGTGGAGCGCTCAAAATGGTAAGAATTAAATACATGCACTCATCACCAAGCAAAGTGAATGATCATATAAGGATAAGTAAGAAAATATCATCTAACAAGCATAAGAGTAGCTTATGATCAACCACATGATCATCAATGTATCACAGATAATACATAGTATCTCAAGCAATCAAAAGCAACCAAAGTTCAACCAAGAAGACAAGAGAGAACAAAAGCAAACTCTCTCTCTCTCGAAGCCTATGATCTATACATTTTCTCCCCCTTTGGCAACAAGTTACCAAAAAGTTCATAGAAAATGCATAGCACTAAAACATCTCTCAGGCTTGGTCTTCAGGTGGTGGTGTCCGGAGAACGCCAAGGATGAAGGCTTCAGTCGAAGTAGATGGAGCTGATGGAGTAGGTGCTGGAGCTGGTGGCACTAAAGCTGTAGCTGGTGCAGATGAAGTGGCTCTAGTGTCTGGAACAGGCACTGCAGCAGATCTCTGAGCTCGAGGCACTCTGGCAAATGCATCAGTGGTTGTCTTGCCCTTCCTCTCCTGCATGTCATCCTGTAGCTGCTCCACAATAGACTGGATCTCAGTTACTTTGACATCTAAATCATAGAATTTTTGTTCCATGATTCTTTCCAGGCTCTCCTGGTTTTGAGTTAGGGTGGACAACCCCTTCTCAATCCTCAGAGTTGATGCTATCAAATAACCAAGCTGGTCCTGCTTGCTTTTCAAAAAGTACTCAGATGCCTCCTCTTGAGTTGGCATCTTGGCAACCTTCTCTTTCTTTGCTTTCTCCTTCTTCTCTTGAGCTTGTACTGATGATGGTTCATTCTCATTCATCACAACTTGATTGTCCTCAAAGTCAGGATAGATAGGCAAGTGTTCCTTATCCAACAAGTATGTGCCTGTGCCTATCTTTGAGTTTATCAACTCCTGGATCTATGGGGCATATCCACAACTTCTTTTCTGGTCAGCTGCAGTCCTCTTGATAGTCTCAACTATAAGGCTCATGACCTTGAACTTCTGTGGCACATCAAATATATGTAGCAAGTTAATTGCGTGGCCTCTGATCATTCTGTGATCACCAGACTTGGGCAAGAGAGTGTACCTAAGGATCCAATTGATTGTAAGCAGCCCTGACAGCAAGTGTTTTACTGACCCAAACTGGTGAGTCTCAAGATCATCTTCGGGAATCTCCTTGTACATGTTTGCCATAGAGTTGTGATCCATCTTCTTCTTGGCATAGACATCCAAGTCATCTTCTTCTTCCTTAGGAGCATTGATCAGATTTGCCCATTCCTCAATAGTTGAGTGGTACCTTGTACCTTCAGACATCCATACTATCATGCCATCTGGATAGAAGTGTGCTGTGGAGTAGAATTGCGTTATGAGCTCCTCATTCCACTTTGTGAGCTTCTGCCCAACAAAGTCTTCAACTCCACAAGAACTGAAGCTGTCAAACACAAGATAGTGTTCCTCATTATCCTTGATATACTTCCAGTCGACCCACCTCATTTCACACACTATAGGCTTCTTGTCCAGTAGCACTATCTCATAGAAATCTTGTTGTTCCTTTGTGTGGAACCTGTAATCAACAGCAGTTCTTCTTCTTGTAGCATATGGGTCTGTCTCTCTCCATTTCCTCAGTCCTGAGTCTCTCCTGATCTTCATGCTCTCAGCCACAGGATGAGCATCATTGTGGTCTGGAATCTTGGGTTTGAGCTTCCTCAGGACTTGTCCTTCATCATCTTCATCATTAGCAACTTCAGGCACTGGGGCCTTGTTCTTCTCAGCAGCTGGTATACTCCTGGTATTCCTCTTAGGTGCACTCTTGGGCTTGGAGGTTGCTTTGGGTGCTTCTTTGGGCTTTGATGAAGCAGCCCCTTCCTGATAGCATCACCCATAAGCTTCTGGGCCTTAGGTGCTGGTGCAGCAATCTCTTCTTCCTCTTCCTATTCAGAATCTCTCATGATTGAGGATCTCCCAAGCACTCTAGCAGTGGTCTTTTTGATCCTCTCCTTCCTCTTCTTCCCTTCTGCAGCAGCCTCTTTGGGTTGAGATTCCAAAGATGCTTGAGAGGAGGCTCTGGCTTTAGACACTGGCTGTCTCCCTGCTGACCTCTTGGTCTTCAGACCTGGCTTGGTTGAAGCAGCTGTGCCATATTCCTTCTTAAGAACTTTCTTATTTGATGTGGCATCATCCTCAGTGGCCACATAGTCTTTATCCTCAGACTCTGAAGTTTTCTTCTTCCTTGTTCTGGTGGCAGCTTTGGGCAAGTTGCTGGGAGTGCTCCTGCTACCATCATCTGAACTGCTAGAGGGACTAGTGCCCTCACTCAGGTGAACCTGCTCCTCTGACATGTTCTGGCTGTCACTCTAATCAGACATATTGCAAACACTGACAGCAGACCCTGTGAATAGATATAGATGAGATAGAGTGGATGAGCATCACAAAATGCACAGGTTTTTGCAAAAGAATGAGTCAAAAACTTAGTTTTAGTTTTCCACAGAAAGCATTTCGGATCAATCGATTTGTAAACTCGGTCATACCGAAGCAGCTATTGGAACCTAAACTAGTGAACTCGGTCAGACCGAGTCACAGTTCGGTGGCACCGAGCCTACTAGGGTTTCACAAAGTCCTGAACTCGGTCACACCAATTTAGAATTCTCGGTCAGACCGAAAATTACATGTGCAATGGCCTGAGCCGAATCAGTGGTACCGAGTTCCACAACTCGGATGGTCCGAGATGGTTTCGGCGGAAACGTAACCCTAAATTTTCAATTCAACTCTAATCTACGGAGTGTTTTGACTAGATAGAAGCGTTTCAATCATGGTAAGAATCATAATGAACACAATGTGCTAGGAATCAGATGGGGATAGCAGTGTGATCGAGTCCATACCCTAGTTCGGCGATGAACTCGCAATGGCGGCAACGGCGGGGAAGAATTCCGTTGACGGCGGCGGAGACCAGCGGCAGGAGGCGGCTGGCGACGAGGAGGACGATCCGGAGACCCAGGAGGCAGAGCGAGCTATGCGCGGGCGAAGGGGTTTCGGAGGAATTTCCAAAATTTTGCCCATGAGTATATATAGCCCGACCCTGTCGGTGTGACCGAGTGGAACAACTCGGTGGCACCGAGATTCATAACTGCAAGAAGTTACTGAAACTCGATGTGACCGAAAGGTTCAAATCGGTTGCACCGAGATTGAAAACCTACATCGACTTAGTGATCTCGGTATGACCAAGATGGAGGAATCGGTCAGACCGAAAAGCACAAAGAAGTTTTGGAAGTTTAAGTCTATGTCGAATCGGGGACTCCGAGTGCTCCTCACACAGAGTGGTTCGAATTTGACTTGATCAAATTTGTGATGTAGCATGAATAGAGTTTGAGACGAGAAAAGCATAGATAGCTAGAGAGGGTTCTTAGGCATTCATGTCCATCCACTTGGCAAAAGAAAAGAAAACCAATCAATCAAAACAACAAGTGGATGTCCTCGAATGAGTAAAATATGCAATCAACATGCTCACACAATAAAATGGAAATTGAAAGATGTGGCAAAGCATGCACAACCAATTCTAGCATCTATCAAACAATTTGCGATGACTAGGTCATCTATATATGAGTATATTGACTTAGCAGTCAAATGAGAACATTTGATCATAGGTCATACTCATCATTTAAGCACAAGTGGGATTACCACTTTTACATAAAGCATTGTTGTGTTCACACCATTAGAGTTGCTTCAGCTCAATTCTTAGAGTAAAGCTCCCCTAGATGTGAGATCCCCCCTAAGAAGGATGAACTAACCTTGGGTTTTGTCGATGATGACTTCATGTAGATGTTGAAGATGTGGATGCTCAATGTTGATGTAGATCATTTGGAGCTATCCATTGGAGTGAGTTGCACTTTCAATACCTACACGGGTTAGTCCCACAAGGAACAAACAAGGATATCCATAGACATAGAGTGATGCACACACAAGATGATGTCTATGAAAGCTTTTAGGTTACCTTGTCCCTTGTCTTACCAACAAGAGGGTTTGTGACTCCTTGAACTAGTGCAAGATGTGGAAGTTGATTGCACTTGTTCTTGCCAAGATGATAAGAGTGAAGTATGTTGGCGGAGTCACCCTCAAGAACTCTCTAGTTCTTATTCTTCGGGATCCACACCATCTTGATGGGAATCCTCGGTGTTGTAGTTATACTTGATGAAGTGGAACTTGAAGTAGTCTTGGGAACCCACTTGACCAAGGCCTTAGGAGCTTCTTCAAATGCATCAATTTCCTCTTGAAGCTTGTCCTTGCCTTTTTGCTTGTGGTCTTGTGGTGGAAGATCATCTTGAGCTTGTGTCCCTTTGAGAGAAGTAGGATCATACTTCTCTTGTTGAGGAACAAACTTCGTCTTGGGGTATTGATCTTCTTCCCACTCAACTCCATTGGCATTGAACTTTCATTCAAAACCAACACCTTGATTCTTCCGGTGCCTTCCTTGCTTGCGTACAATTTCCTCGAATTGCTTACTTCTGGCAAGGCTCTTGTAAACACCTTTCTCTATAATTCCCTTCAATAAGCTATTTTCTTGCTCAAGTGTAACTTGGCTAAGAGAATCATTAGTGGAATCAAGAGAACTACTAGAAGCAACAATATTGGATTTAGCATGATTATTGTTACTACTAGAGGAAGAATCTTTCTTGTTCTTGTTACTAGACTTGACTTGAGGCATGTAAGTGGATAAGAGTAAACGCTTGGCAATGTAAGAAGAACTTTTCTTACGAAGATCATCATTGATTGCTTTTAAGAACTCATGCTCTTGCTCAAGGTTGAGCTTTTCAAAGCGTAATTTCTCATGAGTCCTTAAAAGTTCTCAATGATCTCCTAAGATAATTTCATGAGCTAACTTAAGAGTGTTTAGTTCTTTAGTTAGAGACTCAATCTTCTCCTTATAATTGTCATTCGGTTTATCTTGATTAGCACGACTAATTGACGTTTCATCATAGTATTCAATACTAGAGTTGTCAACAAGTAAATCATCATCACCTAACAAGTCATCTTCATCACTATTGAAATCCACATACTCGGGGTGTGATACCTTTGGGCCTTTAGCCATGAAGCATGTTCCAACTCCTTCATTTGGTGAGTCAAATATGTCGTAGGAGTTGGTTGTCACAAGTGCTAGACCGGCAACACCTTCATCTTGAGTATATTCGGAGTCGGAGTGATAGCTTCTCTCGGAGTGGTTGTCGGAGTCGGAGCCGGATACCCATTCACCAACATGAGCTTGATGTCTTCGTTTTGTGTAGCTCCTTGATGACTTGTCCTTTCTTTCCGAATCCTTGCTTCTCCGTGAGGGTCTTCGTTCATAACGATCATCTCTACTCCTTCTTTATCTAGATGGTGATTCTTCTCTTCTACTTCTTCTCTTGGGATAATCTTCTCTTCTCTTGTATGGGTCCGTACACTCATTGGAATAGTGTCCGGGCCTTCCACAATTGTAGCAGTTTCGCTCTCGACTAGAGATCTTTTGTCATTGTAGGACCTTGACTTGGAGCTTCTCTCTTTGCTTCTACTCTTGTAGAACTTGTTGAAGTTCTTCACCATTAAGCTCAATTCTTCATTGAAGGTTTGTTTCTCACTCGATGATGTGGGTGCTTCACATGAGGCTTTGTAAGCACCACTTGATTTGTTGTGAAGTTCCTCTTTATCCTTGAGTGACATCTCATGAGCAACAATTCTTCCGATGACTTCCGTTGGCTTGAGATCTTTGTAATTGGGCATCATTTGGATCAATGTGCACACGGTATGATATTTTCCATCCAAGGCTCTTAGGATCTTCTTGATGATGAATCTATCTGTCATCTCTTCACTCCCTAAGCCGGCAATCTCATTTGTGATAAGAGCAAGCCTAGAGTACATTTCAGTGACACCTTCACCATCCTTCATTTTGAACTTGTCAAGTTGACTTTGAAGCACATCCAATTTGGATTCCTTGACGGAGTCGGTACCTTCGTGCATATCAATCAAAGTATCCCAAATTTCCTTTGCATTCTCAAGACGATTGATTTTGTTGAATTCTTTGGGGCACAATCCGTTGAAGAGGATATCACAAGCTTGAGCGTTGTATTGCAACATTTTCAACTCTTCCGCGGTAGCTTCACGGTTTGGTTCTTTCCCATCAAAGAATTCACCTTGCAAGCCAATACACACAATAGCCCAAACGGCGGGGTTATGTCCAAGAATATGCATTTTCATCTTATGCTTCCAACTAGCAAAATTAGTACCATCAAAGTAAGGACCTCTACGGTGATAATTTCCCTCGCTAGACGCCATACTCTCCTAGGTTGTGAAACCAAGGCTATGACCACCAAAAGCTATGGAAATCAAAGCAAATGGAGACCAAAGCTTTGATACCACTTGTAGGATCGAAAGTATGTCTAGAGGGGGGGGGGTGATTAGACTACTTGACCAAATAAAAATCTAGCCTTTTCCCAATTTTAGTTCTTGGCAGATTTTAGCTATCTTAGCACAAGTCAAGCAATCTCCACACAATTCAAGCAAGCATGCAAAAGAGTATATAAGCAGCGGAAAGTAAAGCATGCAACTTGCAAGAATGTAAAGGGAAGGGTTTGGAGGATTCAAACGCAATTGGAGACACGGATGTTTTTGTCGTTGTTCCGATAGGTGGTGCTATCGTACATCCACGTTGATGGAGACTTCAACCCACAAAGGGTAACGGTTGCGCGAGTCCACGGAGGGCTCCACCCACGAAGGGTCCACGAAGAAGCAACCTTGTCTATTCCATCATGGCCGTCGCCCACGAAGGACTTGCCTCACTAGCGGTAGATCTTCACGAAGTAGGCGATCTCCTTGCCCTTACAAACTCCTTGGTTCAACTCCACAATCTTGTGGGAGGCTGCCAAGTGACACCTAGCCAATCTAGGAGACACCACTCTCCAAGAAGTAACAAATGGTGTGTTGATGATGAACTCCTTGCTCTTGTGCTTCAAATGATAGTCTCCCCAACACTCAACTCTCTCTCACAGGATTTGGATTTGGTGGAAAGAAGATTTGAGTGGAAAGCAACTTGGAGAAGGCTAGAGATCAAGATTCATATGGTTGGAATGGAATATCTTGACCTCAACACAAGTGTAGGTGGTTCTCTCTCAGAAAATGTGTATTGGAAGTGTAGGTATGTTTTGATGGCTCTCTCCATGAATGAAGAGTGGGTGGAGGGGTATATATAGCCTCCACACAAAATCTAACTGTTACACACAATTTGCCAAACTCGGTGGGACCGAATGGTTAAACTCGGTCGGACCGATTCAGCAAACCTAGTGACCGTTAGGATTTTCGGTGGGACTGAGATGCAACTCGGTAGGACCAATATGGTTAGGGTTAGGGCATAACGTAATCTCGGTGACCGATTACACAAACTCGGTGGGACCGATTTTGGTAATAAGCTAACCAGAGAGTTGGTCAGGTAAAGTCGGTGGGACCGATTCGCTCATCTCGGTGAGACCGAAATGTTACAAAAGGGAAACAGAGAGTTTACATTGTAATCTCGGTGGGACCGATCGCTCATCTCGGTAAGACCGAAACATTATGAAGGGAAACAGAGAGATTACAATCCCATCTCGGTGAGACCGAGATCCCTATCGATGAGACCAATTTGCCTAGGGTTTGTGGCAGTGGCTATGACATTTGAAACTCGGTGGCGCCGGATAGAAAGAATCGGTGGGGCCGAGTTTGACTTTTGGTTTAGGTCATATGTGGATGTGGGAGAGTAGTTGAGGTTTTTGGAGCATATCACTAAGCACTTTGAGCAAGCAAGCCATTAAGCAACACCTCATCCCTCCTTGATAGTATTGGCTTTTCCTATAGACTCAATGTGATCTTGGATCACTAAAATATAAAATGTAGAGTCTTGAGTATCACGCTTGAGCCAAACTTTTTGTCCTTAGAATTTTGAGGGATCCACTTTCCTCATCCATGCCATGCCATTCATTGAGCTTTTCCTGAAATATTAATCTTGGAATAATGTTAGCTCAATGAGCTATATGTTGTTAGGAATTACCAAAACCACCCAGGGATAGTTGCACTTTCAAGCGCCCTCCATTCCTAGTTCCGGTTGGTGCCACCAGAGGCTCACCGATTCACGCCTTGTCCCTGTCTGGCTTAGGCTGAAGAAGCTCAAAGACCTTGGTGTGACTACGCCTATGGTGGTGAAGGAGTTTGTCCGGCACTGAATCACTCCGCTTCAGCGCCACTCTCGACCGATGTGGGCCTTGCTCAACAGTAAGGACCGCATGAGACTTCAGGAGTCCGGGCTCCCGCTTGAGGTGTGGCGCACAGTGCTCGAGGTCTTGACGGGTGTCCCGTTGCCAGAAAACGTGCCAAGGAAGAGTTGCCTTTTGTACCGCTTCTTAAACAAGGGGACATTTGCGGAGCATATGCCCTCCTTCGATGAGTGGGGGCTGCGTCCAGTTGGTCTGGTGGGGGCCTGTGAGAACCCCGTCAACGTGGTTCCCCTCCTTGCTGCAAGCGCCGAGCTCGCCCCAAGGGTGGATGCAAGGGGGGCGAGCACTGCTGGAGGCTGATGGAGCAGGTGCCGAGGTGCTAGCGCCGCCCAGGGCTCCCAAGGCGTCGTCCTCGGGAACTCGCGATCCTTGCCATGGGGCGGAAGTTGAAGTGGCGATGCAGCCCACGTCCCCCGAGGCCGGGGCTCCTGAGGCCTCGGCAGGTCGCTGTGAGGCAGAGCCCGATAGCTCCCCTCAGCTTGGCTCTCCTGAGGCTCCCCCTTCGAGCGCTTCTCCGGTTGTGCCTCGTGTTGGCCGCCATGTCCAGCGCTTCGGTCGGCTTTGTGTGGACCTTGCAGAGCTCCGCAAGAGGAAAGAGTCCCCAAGCCGTGGCAGCGGCACCTTCGGGCCGTTAAAACGGGGAAAGTACATCGCCGTTGACGAGTAAGTATCTTATCTTGGTGATTCTCCGCGTGTTGCTTCCCTTCCTGACGATGTATCTTCAGGATCCTTTCAGCCAAGGCCGCGGAATCTCCTGAGAAGCAACTTCCTCTCGCCTCGTTTCGCCCGCTAGACTTGAGCGCTGCAAGCCCGCGCGCTGCCCACGGCATGGAGTCAACCGGGGAAGCCAGCCCGTCGACAAGGCGTCTTGAGCTCGCGCCTTCGCCGTCTTCGCGGCCTTTCTTGGAGTACAACAAGCATGCCCAGGGTTCCTCCCCTGGTCGTGGACGACGACTGGTTGGCTTCGATCCTGGGGTCTTCTTCAAGCGGCGAGTCTCCAATCACCCGGGCCCCTCGCGAGGCTTGGCCGGCAGCCGGGCGGGCGCCAGCCCCAAGCCCCCTGCTGAAAGGGGGCGAGCCGCTTCAGGCCCCATCTGCGGTCCCCGCGGAGGAGGACGAAGTCAGCAGCATGCTCAAGTCGGCAAGAAGGGAGCGTCGTCCGCCATGAGCTCTTCAAGGAGGCGATGGGCGCGATGAACCGGCTTGGTGAATAGCTTGTGGATGTGGACGCGCGCCTCGTGGCCAAGGGCCTTCGGCTGGTGGAGGAGCAGCGTAAGCTGAAGGTGGCCATCAACCTCGGGCGCCACCAGCGCGAGCTTGACAATGCAAAGGCCAAGGCATCCCTCGCGTCCTCGCGCGAGGCCTGCTCCCGAGCCTTGGAAGAAGCTCGGGAAGCTGACCGCCGCCATGAGATCATAGAGGAACGCTCGTAGGAGCTCCAAGCCTGGAACGCCTACTTGGAACAGCAAGTGGAGGCGTGCAGAGCCGTCCTGGCGTCGATGAGGGGGATGCCCGTCGAAGAGGAAGAGATTCAGAAGTGCGAGGAAGCGTTGGCGCTGGAAGCCATGGAGCGCAGCCTTGAGCTCGAACATCTGGAGATGAGGGAGCGTCAAGTTGCCCAAGCGGAGGATGCCGTTAGCGCGCGCGAGGCCAGGGCCCAGGAGGAGGTCGATCGCTGGGTGGCCGAGGCTCACGCGGATCTTGAGGATAGGCTCGACCTGAAGTTGAAGCTCGTAGACGCTGAGGCTGCTGGTAGGACTGCTGCCCTCAAGTCCAGGTTGATCGAGGTGGAGCGGTGCAAGGAGGCCGCCGCAGCCGCCCTGGCCTTGGCGCAGGCCAAACTGGCCTCCGCCTGCGCCGAGCTGCTCCTTCTTCAGCAGCGGGTCGCTGACACCGAGTCTGTCGCTCGGCAGAATAGGGAGGAAGTGCTTCAGCGGCGGACGTTGGAGCGTGTGCAGGCCCCCATGCTCCAGGACCTCAGGAACAGGGCCAACATCGCCCTGTGCCACATCTTTGATGCGAATGCTCCTCATCCCCATGCGAACGACTATGACAGCCGCCTCCGCTTCTTTACCGACGTGGTGACGCGCCTGGAGAATCGTTTAGAGAGAGCTCGCCAACTTGTTGAAGAGAGGAGTCGCGGCCTTCTTGGGAGTGCGCTCTCCCACATCTTCATCCATCTCCAAAACACCGATCCCAACTTCGATTTTGACGCCGCCATCGCTCCCGTACCCGAGGCCATCTGGGGTGACTTGGCGCGATAGGTGGAAGACAATGTGGACGCACTGGTCAGGGCCTTCACTTTCGATGACGATGGGGTGGTGGTTGCGGCGGACGAAGGCGACGTGGTTGACGATGGTGATGGCGGCGCTGGTGGAGGTGATGGTGGCAGCGGTGCTAGCGACGCGTCCGAGGGTGATCCGGGGGACGCGGCGAGCGACATGTCCGACTGATCCCGTGCTTCCTAGCTGTTTGTCCTGCACGTAGAAGCTCGGGCGCGGCCCTAGAGGTTGTAAGAGAATTTTTTGAAGGGGAAGCCCCTCATGTAAATATACCACTGCCTCTATCTTTTTAGGTCAAGTTGAATATGTGTCTTCATGAACTCACGTATACTGGGGCAAATTTGCTGTTGTAATTTACTTTAACCTGGTCAGGTTCCGAACTGACTCCCGAGGTTGCGAGTTCCTAAGGAGCTTCTAAGGAGCCTTCCGATCCACCTGAGAGGGCCTTGCGAGAGGCATGCGCCAGCTGTGGCTTGACCCGCGTTTGGTGCATGTGCGTTATGCCCTGCCCCACCCGCGAGGGGCTCGCGAGGGGGAGGCAATAAGCGTGAGCTCCGAAACAGGGCAAGAACCAGATTGCGAGAAATAGCATGAACGAGAAAAGGCACCCCCCACGAGCATATAATGAAAACTCAACTCCAACTTAAATCCGAAGCCAGAAAGCAGGGCTATAGAAGAGAGGCTAAAAGCAAATGGCTGCGTCCGGCGTCTAGTCTAGTCTTCTTGTCTTCAAGTCTTCTCACCAGCGCGGAGCTAAGTGCTGCCACTAGGATGTGGGAGGGAGCCCCCGAGGCCTGAGGGCGGCACTCCTGAGGCTCCAGGGCGTCTACAGCCCCACTCATTATTACGTGAGAGTGTCACGAGCGGAGACCTTCATAGGCGTGAGCCTTACTTCATATCGCCAGACGATGGCCCCGCCTTGCACCACCCTCTACCACCATTGGGACAACCGGAGACCAGGACGGCACCAACGAGGCAGAGGGGACGCCAGCGGCACCCTCGGGTCCTCTACTGGGGGAAGGCTCACCGGCACCCCCCCGGCAGAGGGCCTACCTCCGGGCGATGCCTTGCTCTGTGCGACATGGGGAGGGGCCTTGCTCCTGGCCCCTCCCACGCAGCCCCAAGTGAGCCTCTCCTGGTGAGACAGATACCGCTGATACGTCTCCAACGTATCTATAATTTTTGATTGTTCCATGCTATATTATATTCTGTTTTGGACATTATTGGGCTTTATTATACACTTTTATATTATTTTTGGGACTAACCTATTAACCGTAGGCCCAGCCCAGAATTGCTGTTTTTAACTATTTCAGAGTTCCGCGGAAAAAGAATATCAAACGGAGTCCAAACGGAATGAAACCTTCGGGAATGTGATTTTCGGAACGAACGTGATCCAGAGGACTTGGACCCTACGTCAAGACATCAACCAGAAGGCCACGAGGTAGGGGGGCGCTCCTACCCCCCTGGGCACGCCCTCCACCCTCGTGGGCCCTATGTTGCTCCACCAACATACTCTTTCCTCCTATATATACCTACGTACCCCCAAACTACCAGATACGGGGCCAAAACCCTAATTCCACGGCCGTAACTTTCTGTATCCACGAGATCCCATCTTGGGGCCTTTTCCGGAGCTCCACCGGAGGGTTATCGATCACGGAGGGCTTCTACATCAACACCATAGCTCCTCCGATGAAGTGTGCGTAGTTTACTTCAGACCTTTGGGTCCATAGTTATTAGCTAGATGGCTTCTTCTCTCTTTTTGGATCTCAATACAATATTCTCCCCCTCTCTCGTGAAGATCTATTCGATGTAATCTTCTTTTGCAGTGTGTTTGTTGAGACCGATGAATTGTGGGTTTATGATCAAGTTTATCTATGAACAATATTTGAATCTTCTCTGAATTCTTTTATGTATGATTGGTTATCTTTGCAAGTCCCTTCGAATTATCAGTTTGGTTTGGCCTACTAGATTGATCTTTCTTCCAATGGGAGAAGTGCTTAGCTTTGGGTTCAATCTTGTGGTGTCCTTTCCCAGTGACAGTAGGGGCAGCAAGGCACGTATTGTATTGTTGCCATCAAGGATAACAAGATGGGGTTTATATCATATTGCATGAGTTTATCCCTCTACATAATTTATCTTGCTTAAAGCGTTACTCTGTTCTCTTGAACTTAATACTCTAGATGCACGCTGGATAGCGGTCGATGTGTGGAGTAATAGTAGTAGATGCGGGTAGGAGTCTGTCTACTTGTCTCGGACGTGATGCCTATATACATGATTATACCTAGATATTCTCATAGCTATGCTCAATTCTGTCAATTTCTCAATAGTAATTTGTTCACCCACCGTAAATACTTATGCTCTTGAGAGAAGCGACTATGAAACCTATGGCCCCCGGGTCTATTTTCCATCATATTAATCTTCCAACACTTAGTTATTTTTATTGCCTTTTATTTTACTTTGCATCTTTATCATAAAAAATAACAAAAATAATATCTCATCATATCTATCAGATCTCACTCTCGTAAGCGACCGTGTAGGGATTGACAACCCCTTATCGTATTGGTTGCGAGGATTTATTTGTCTGTGTAGGTTTGAGGGACTCGTGCGTGGCCTCCTACTGGATTAATACCTTGGTTCTCAAAAACTGAGGGAAATACTTACGCTACTTTGCTGCATCACCCTTTCCTCTTCAAGGGTAAACCAACGCAGTTCTCAAGAGGTAGCAAGAAGGATTTCTGGCACCGTTGCCGGGGAGATCTACGCAAAAGTCAACATACCAAGTACCCATCACAAACCCGTATCTCCCGCATTACATTATTTGCCATTTGCCTCTCGTTTTCCTCTCCCCCACTCCACCCTTGCCGTTTTATTTGCCCTCTCTCTCTCTCTCCGTCCTCCCTCTCTTTCTCTTTTTGCCTCTTTTTGCCCGTCTCTTGTTTACTCGTGTGTTGGATTGCTTTCTTGTCACGATGGCTCAAGATAATACTAAATTGTGTGACTTCACCAATACCAACAACAATGATTTCCTTAGCACTCCGATTGCTCCTCTTACCGATACTGAATCTTGTGAAATCAATGCTGCTTTGTTGAATCTTGTCATGAAAGATCAATTCGCCGACCTTCCTAGTGAAGATGCCCCTACCCATCTAAATATCTTCGTTGATTTGTGTGACATGCAAAAGAAGAAAGATGTGGATAATGGTATTGTTAAATTGAAGCTATTTCCTTTTTTGCTTAGAGATCATGATAAAGCTTGGTTTTCGTCTTTGCCTAAAAATAGCATTGATTCTTGGCATAAGTGCAAAGATGCTTTTATCTCTAAGTATTTTCCTCCTGCTAAGATCATCTCTCTTAGAAACGATATTATGAATTTTAAGCAACTTGATCATGAACATGTTGCACAAGCTTGGGATAGGATGAAATTAATGATACATAATTGCCCTACACGTGGCTTGCATTTGTGGATGATTATACAAAAATTTTATGCCGGATTGAATTTTGCTTCTAGAAATCTTTTAGATTTTGCCGCGGGAGGCACTTTTATGGAAATCACTTTAGGAGAAGCTACCAAACTCCTAGATAATATTATGGTTAATTATTCTCAATGTCACACTGAAAGATCTACTAATAAGAAAGTGCACGCAATAGAATAAATTAATGTTTTGAGCGGAAAGATGGATGAACTTATGAAATTATTTTCTAATAAAAGTGTTTCTTCTGATCCTAATGATATCACTTTGTCTACTTTGATTGAGAATAATAATGAATCTATGGATGTGAATTTTGTTGGTAGGAATAATTTTGGTAACAATGCGTATAGAGGAAACTTTAATCCTAGGCCGTATCCTAGTAATTCCTCTATTAATTATGGTAATTCCTACAACAATTCTTATGGAAATTATAATAAGATGCCCTCTAATTTTGAATCTAATATTAAAGAATTTCAATGCTTTGATTGAAGAAAAATTGCTTGAGATTGATGAGTTGGCTAGGAACGTTGATAGAATTTCTCTTGATGTTGATTCTTTGAAACTTATATCTATTCCACCTAAGCATGACATCAACGAGTCTCTCAAAGCCATGAGAATTTCCATTGATGAGTGCAAAGAAAGAACTGCTAGGATGCGTGCTAAGAAAGATTGCTTTATAAAAGCATGTTTTTCTAGTTTCCATGATAATAAAGATGAAGATCTAAAAGTTATTGATGTGTCCCCTATTAAATCTTTGTTTTGCAATATGAATCTTGATAATGATGGGACTGAATATGATCCACCTTTACCTAGAAGGCATTCCAAAAATTCGGAGTTTTTAGATCTTAATACAAAAATTGGCAAAAGTGGGATTGAAGAGATCAAAACTTTAGATATTAATGAACCCACTATTTTGGATTTCAAGGAATTTAATTATGATAATTTCTCTTTGATAGATTGTATTTCCTTGTTGCAATCCGTGATAAATTCTCCTCATACTTATAGTCAAAATAAAGCTTTTACTAAACATATCGTTGATGCTTTGATGCAATCTTATGAAGAAAAACTTGAGTTAGAAGTTTCTATCCCTAGAAAACTTTATGATGAGTGGGAACCTACTATTAAAATTAAAATTAAATATCATGAATGTTATGCTTTGTGTGATTTGGGTGCTAGTATTTCGACTATTCCAAAGACTTTGTGTGATTTGCCAGGTTTCCGTGATTTTGATGATTGCTCTTTAAACTTGCACCTTGCGGATTCCACTATTAAGAAACCTATGGGAAGAATTAATGATGTTCTTATTGTTTCAAATAGGAATTATGTGCCCATAGATTTTATTGTTCTTAACATAGATTGCAATCCTTCATGTCCTATTATTCTTGGTAGACCTTTCCTTAGAACGATTGGTGCAATTATTGATATGAAGGAAGGGAATATTAGATTCCAATTTCCGTTAAGGAAAGGAATGGAACACTTCCCTAGAAAGAAAATTAAA
Source organism: Triticum dicoccoides (assembly GCF_002162155.2). Lineage (NCBI taxonomy): Eukaryota > Viridiplantae > Streptophyta > Magnoliopsida > Poales > Poaceae > Triticum > Triticum dicoccoides. Next base: position 48,550,266 of record NC_041384.1, on the reverse strand, counting down.
TTACGTTATGAATCTATTATGAGAGCCACTTATGGATTGCCTACCAAAGATGGCAATACCTAGATCTATCCTTGCTTTTTATGCCTAGCTAGGGGCGTTAAACGTTAGCGCTTGTTGGGAGGCAACCCAATTTTAATTTTATTCCTTGATTTTTGCTACTGTTTAGTAATAAATAATTTATCTAGCCTCAGTTTTGGTTGTGTTTTTTGTGTTTAATTAGTGTTTGTGCCAAGCAGAACCGTTGGGAAGACTTGGGAAAAGTCTTTTTAATCTTGCTGTAAAAAACAGAAACTTTAGCGCTCACGAGAATTGCTGCCATTTTTTTGAAAAGTTATATTTAGTTAATTCTTTTTGAATATGATTAACAGATTAATTCGTCATGTCCAGAAATTTATTTTAGAATTTTTGGGGTTCCAGATCTTGCGTTAGTTACATATTACTACAGACTGTTCTGTTTTTGACATATTCTGTTTTTCGTGTGTTGTTTGCTTATTTTGATGAATCTATGGCTAGTAAAATAGTTTATAAACCATAGAGAAGTTGGAATACAGTAGGTTTAACACCAATATAAATAAAGAATGAGTTCATTACCGTACCTTGAAGTGGTGTTTTGTTTTCTTTTGCTAAGGGAGCTCACGAGATTTTCTGTTAAGTTTTGTGTTGTGAAGTTTTCAAGTTTTAGGTGAAAGATTTGATGGATTATGGAACAACGAGTGGCAAGAGCCTAAGCTTGGGGATGCCCATGGCACCACAATATAATCTAAGGACACCTAAAAGCCAAATCTTGGGGATGCCCTGAAAGGCATCCCCTCTTTCGTCTACTTCCATCGGTAACTTTACTTGGAGCTATATTTTTATTCACCACATGATATGTGTTTTTCTTGGAGCGTCTTGTATGATTTGAGTCTTTGCTTTTTAGTTTACCACAATCATCCTTGCTGTACACACCTTTTCAGAGAGCCACACATGATTCAGAAATTATTAGAATACTCTATGTGCTTCACTTATATCTTTTGAGGTATATAGTTTTTGCTCTAGTACTTCACTTATATCTTTTAGAGCATGGTGGTGGTTTTGTTTTATATAAACTATTATTCTCTCATGCTTCACTTAGATTATTTTTAGCGTCTTAAATAGCATGGTAATTTACATAAATAATCCCAATACACTAGGTATTCAAGACTAGTAAAAACTTTCTTATGAGTGTGTTGAATACTAAGAGAAGTTTGATGCTTGATGATTGTTTTGAGACATGGAGGTAGTGATATCAAAGTTGTGCTAGTTGAGTAGTTGTGAATTTGAAAAATACTTGTGTTGAAGTTTGCAAGTCCCGTAGCATGCACGTATGGTAAACATTATGTAACAAATTTGAAACATGAGGTGTTCTTTGATTGTCCTCCTTACGAGTGGCGGTCGGGGACGAGCGATGGTGTTTTCCTACCAATCTACCCCCCTAGGAGCATGCGCGTAGTGCTTTGTTTTTGATGACTTGTAGATTTTTGCAATAAGTATGTGAGTTCTTTATGACTAATGTTGAGTCCATGGATTATACGCACTCTCACCTTTCCATCATTGCTAGCCTCTTCGGTACCGTGCATTGCCCTTTCTCACATTGAGAGTTGGTGCAAACTTCGCCGGTGCATCCAAACCCCGTGATATGATACGCTCTTTCACACATAAACCTCCTTATATCTTCCTCAAAACAGCCACCATACCTACCTATTATGGCATTCCCATAGCCATTCCGAGATATATTGCCGTGCAACTTTCCACCATTCCATTTATCATGACACGTTCATCATTGTCATATTGCTTTGCATGATAATGTAGTTAACATAGTATTTGTGGCGAAGCCACCATTCATAATCCTTTCATACATGTCACTCTTGGTTCATTGCATATCCCGGTACACCGCCGGAGGCATTCATATAGAGTCATACTTTATTCTAGTATCGAGATGTAATCATTAAGTTGTAAATAAATAGAAGTGTGATGATCATCATTTTCTAGAACATTGTCCCAAGTGAGGAAAAAAGAGAGAAAGGCCATAAAAAAGGAGAAGGCCCAAAAAATGAGAGAAAAAGAGAGAAGGGACAATGTTACTATCCTTTTTACCACACTTGTGCTTCAAAGTAGCACCATAATCTTCATGATAGAGAGTCTTTTGTTTTGTCACTTTCATATACTAGTGGGAATTTTTCATTATAGAACTTGGCTTGTATATTCCAACAATGGGCTTCCTCAAATGCCCTAGGTCTTCGTGAGCAAGCAAGTTGGATGCACACCCACTTAGTTTCTTTTGTTGAGCTTTCATATATTTATAGCTCTAGTGCATCCGTTGCATGGAAATCCCTACTCCTTGCATTAACATCAATTGATGGGCATCTCCATAGCTCATTGATTAGCCTCGTTGATGTGAGACTTTCTCCCTTTTTTGTCTTCTCCACATAACCCCCATCATTATATTCTATTCCACCCATAGTGCTATATCCATGTCTCACGCTCATGTATTGTGTGAGGATTGAAAAAGTTTGAGATTACTAAAGTATGAAACAACTGCTTGGCTTGTCATCGGGGTTGTGCATGATGAGAGCATTCTTGTGTGACGAAAATGGAGCATGACTAAACTATATGATTTTGTAGGGATGAACTTTCTTTGTCCATGTTATTTTGACAGGACATAATTGCTTAGTTAGTATGCTTGAAGTATTATTATTTTTATGTGAATATTGAACTTTTATCTTGAATCTTTCGGATCTGAATATTCATACCACAATTAAGAAGAATTTCATTGAAATTATGCCAAGTAGCATTCCACATCAAAAATTATGTTTTTATCATTTACCCACTCGAGGACGAGCATGAATTAAGCTTCGGGATGCTTGATACATCTCCAACGTATCTATTTTTTTATTGTTCCATGCTGTATTATATTCTGTTTTGGACATTATTGGGCTTTATTATCCACTTTTATATTATTTTTGGGACTAACCTATTAACCGGAGGCCCAGCCCAGAATGGTTGTTTTTTGCCTATTGCAGAGTTTCACAGAAAAAGAATATCAAACGGAGTCCAAACGGAATGAAACCTTCGGGAACGTGATATTCGGAACTAACGTGGTCCAGAGGACCTGGACCCTACGTCAAGACATCAACCAGGAGGCCACGAGGTAGGGGGCGCGCCTACCCCCTGGGCACGCCCTCCACCCTCGTGGGCCCCCTGTTGCTCCACCAACGTACTCCTTCCTCCTATATATACCTAGGTACCCCCAAACTACCAGATAAGGAGCCAAAACCCTAATTCCACCGTCGCAACTTTTTGTATCCATGAGATCCCATCTTTGGGCCTTTTTCGGAGCTCCGCCGGAGGGGGCATTGATCATGGAGGGCTTCTACATCAACACCATAGCCCCTCCGATGAAGTGTGAGTAGTTTACTTCAGACCTTGGGTCCATAGTTATTAGCTATATAGCTTCTTCTCTCTTTTTGGATCTCAATACAATGTTCTCCCCCTCTCTCATGTAGATCTATACGATGTAATCTTCTTTTGCGGTGTGTTTGTTGAGACCGATGAATTGTGGGTTTATGATCAAGTTTATCTATGAACAATATTTGAATCTTCTCTGAATTCTTTTATGTATGATTGATTATCTTTGCAAGTCTCTTCGAATTATCAGTTTGGTTTGGCCTACTAGATTGATCTTTCTTGCAATGGGAGAAGTGCTTAGCTTTGGGTTCAATCTTGCGGTGTCCTTTCCCAGTGACAGTAGGGGCAGCAAGGCACGTATTGTATTGTTACCATCGAGGATAACAAGATGGGGTTTATATCATATTGCATGAGTTTATCCCTCTACATAATGTCATCTTGCTTAAAGCGTTACTCTGTTCTCTTGAACTTAATACTCTAGATGCATGATGGATAGCGGTCGATGTGTGGAGTAATAGTAGTAGATGCAGGCAGGAGTCGGTCTACTTGTCTCGGACGTGATGCCTATATACATGATCATACCTAGATATTCTCATAACTATGCTCAATTCTTTGAATTGCTCAACAGTAATTTGTTCACTCACCGTAAATACTTATACTCTTGAGAGAAGCCACTAGTGAAACCTATGGCCCCCGGGTCTATTTTCCATCATATTAATCTTCCAACACTTAGTTATTTTTATTGCCTTTTATTTTACTTTGCATCTTTATCATAAAAAATACCAAAAATATTATCTTATCATATCTACCAGATCTCACTCTTGTAAGTGACCTGTAGCGATTGACAACCCCTTATCGCGTTGGTTGCGAGGATTTATTTGTTTGTGTAGGTGCGAGGGACTCGTGCGTGGCCTCCTACTGGATTGATACCTTGGTTCTCAAAAACTGAGAGAAATACTTACGCTACTTTGCTGCATCACCCTTTCCTCTTCAAGGGAAAACCAACGCGGTGCTCAAGAGGTAGCAACCGCCATGCCGGAACCGTCTCCTGGCGCTGTGACCTGATTCACTTGCGATTCATGGTTAGCCTAAGCTTGCCCTTGGGATATTAGTGGTACCTTATAGCTGTTGTCGACAGCGCGCTTGGTGGGGCTCTCGGGCGGCTCTTGGAAGGCGTCAGGTCCTAACTCCTCCTCTTCCCAGCCTGGCTCAAGGAACGAGCCGGGGTCATCTTCCGGCATGTACTCCTGGTTCATCATGCGGGGCACGTAGGCCTCGGAGGCCGCTGCCCCAAAGACCTCGCCGAAGTGCCCCACGCTCCATGTCGCCCGACCCATCACGCCATCCTGAAGATGGTGGGGTAGCGCCCCGCCGGGGCCGTGTGTGGCGACGCTCGTGCCCGCATCCATCTGGGGTGGTGCGGGTGCGATGGGGCGCCCTCCACCGTGGATCTTGTTGATGTCGACGCCTGGGGGCACGCGGGCGTGGTGAGGCCCGCCGTGGGATCCGGCCACCGCCTAGGGTGTGAGCTGGTAGGAGAAGGGCAGTGCTCCCGTGGCCGCTGCGTCCAGTAGCTCGGCGACGCGTTGAAGCAGCGCGTCCCAGCCACTCTCCATCAGCCAGCACCGCAGCAGCTCCCATGCCACCGTGAGTGCAGCCCTCATGTTTGCCTGCTCCCTCGGGTGTGTGGCGCCATCGCCGCGGCGTGGCTTGCGGCCCTTGTAGCAGCTCACGTCTGTCGTGGAGTAAGGGTGGACGGTGCCTGGCCACGCCGCCCGCGCCCCGTAGCGTTAGGTGGCGCTCGTGCCGCCGGGAGCGCGGGGTTGAGGTCTTCCTGGCAGGCGGCGCCGTCCGGGCTGGCCTGGCTACCCATCGGTCGGCGTTGGTTCTCAAGTCGACGTACATCGGAGCCGCGGAGCGTCGGTGAATCGACTGGCGGGAGAGAGGCTCCGGCGCACCCCTACCTGGCACGCCAAATGTCAGATTTAGGGTTCCGGCAAAACCCTTGAGGTTCAAACACTGGGGTGCACGCTAAGATCTCTCCCACACTGATCGCGCCCTCAAACACTTTGCGATCTCTAGGCTAAGCACACGAACTCACAACACACAAGACACAATATTTATACTGGCTTGGGCCACCATTGTGGTGTAATACCCTACTCCAGTGTGGTGGTGGATTGCCTCTTGGGCTGAGGATGAACAGTACAAGGGGAAGAACAGCCTCCTGAGGAGAGGTGTTCTTGGCGAACTTGTGAGTGTGTGGATGGATCGATCCCCTGTGTCGTCTCCCTAGCTATGGTGGTGGCTAGTCCTATTTATAGAGGCCCTGGTTCTCTTCCCAATTATCAAGCGGGAAGGGATGCCACAACAGCCAATTTGAAAGGGGACAACTAGTACAGCTTATCCTGACAAAAGTAGTCTTTGCCCGCCAAAGGCTCTGGTGGTGACGCCGTCTTGGGCTCCACGGTGACCTCCGTCTTGCCGTTCTACTAGTCTTGGTCTCGTTGCACCGATATGGAAACCTTTGCCTGATGCCTCGGAACTCCTCGCCCATGCTTGCCTCCTTAGCACCAAAGAGGAAACAAGGACATTGTGCGTGCTGGCGCCCGCCTAGTCTCGATCGTCATGGCTCACGTCATTGGAACCTCGCGAGGTCTGCCTTGCCTTGGTCTCTCCACCCCTCGCGAGCCAGCCTAGTGAAGCCGCTCCCGAGGAGTTCTTGTGTCATCCACCTCGCGAGGCTTGGCCCCTTGCGAGGGTCTTGAGTCCTGGCTGGTGAAGACAGGCTGTACGGGCCCACTCGCAAAGCCACGCCATGGGCTGCAGGCAGGCACGTCTGGGGACTCTCATTCCCACAACGCCGACATTTTCCACTTCACTCTAAAGTTCTTTGAAGTTTTCATATGTTTCAGACTTATGTTTCATTAAGTAGATAAATCATCTGTGAAGGTCAGAAAATAACGATACCCGCCGCGAGCCTCAACACTCATCGGACCGCATACATCAGTACGTATTATTTCCAATAAGTCAGTTGCTCGCTCCATTGTTCTGGAGAACGGAGTCTTAGTCATCTTGCCCATGAGGCATGGTTCGCAAGCATCAAGTGATTCGTAATCAAGTGATTCCAAAAGCCCATCAACATGGAGTTTCTTCATGCGCTTTACACCAATGTGACCTAAACGGCAGTGCCACAAATAAGTTGCATTATAATTATTAACTTTGAATCTTTTGTCTTCAATATTATGAATATGTGTATCACTACGATCGAGATTCAATAAACCATTTATATTGAGTGTATGACCATAGAAGGTTTTATTCATTTAAATAGAACAACAATTATTCTTTGACTTAAATGAATAACCGTATTGCAATAAACATGATCCGATTATATTCATGCTCAACGCAAACACCAAATAACATTTATTTTAGGTTCAACACTAATCCCGAAGGTAAAGGGAGTGTGCAATGGTGATCTTATGAACCTTGGAATCACTTCCAACACACATCATCACCTCGGCCTTAACTAGTCTATGTTTATTTTGCAACTCCCGTTTCAAGTTACTATTCTTAGAAACTGAACTAGTATAAAATACCAAGGGGTTTGCTATAAACACTAGTAAAATACACGTCAATAGCATGTATATATCTTTGTTCACTATGCCATCCTTCTTATCTGCCAAGTATCTAGGGAAGTTCCACTTCCAGTGACCATTTCCTTTGCAATAGAAGCACTCGGTTTCAGGCTTGGGTCTAGCTTTGGGCTTCTTCATGGGAGTGGCAACTTTGCTTGCCATTCTTCTTGAAGTTCCCTTTCTTTCCTTTGCCCTTTTACTTGAAACTAGTGGTCTTGTCAACCATCAACACTTGATGCTTTTCTTGATTTCTATCTTCGCCGATTTCAGCATTGCGAAGAGTTCGGGGTATCGTTTTCGTCATCCCTTGCATATTATAGTTCATCATGAAGTTCCAGTAACTTGGTGATAGTGACTAGAGAACTCTATCAATTACTAACTTATCTGGAAGATTAACTCCCAGTTGATTCAAGCGATTGTAGTACTCAGACATTCTGAGCACATGCTCACTGGTTGAGCTATTCTCCTCCATCTTGTAGGCAAAGTACTCATCAGAGGTCTCATACCTCTTGACATGGGCATGAGTCTGAAATACCAATTTCAGCTCTTAGAAAATCTCATATGCTCCGTGACATTTCAAAACATTTTTGAAGTCCCAGTTCTAAGCCGTAAAGCATGGTGCACTAAACTATGAAGTAGTCATCATACTGAGCTTTGCCAAATGTTCATAACGTCTGCATCTGCTCCTGCAATAGGCCCGTCACCTATCGGTGCATCAAGGACATAATTCTTCTGTGCAACAATGAGGATAAACCTCAGATCACGGACCTAGTCCGCATCATTGCTACTAACATCTTTCAACTTATTTTTCTCTAGGAACATATCAAAAATAAACGGGGAGCTACATTGCGAGCTATTGATCTATAACATAGTTATGCAAATACTATCAGGACTAAGTTCACGATAAATTAAAGTTCAATTAATCATATTACTTAAGAACTGCCACTTAGATAGACATCCCTCTAGTCATCTAAATGATTACGTGATCCAAATCAACTAAACCATGTCCGATCATCATGTGAGATGGAGTAGTTTTCAATGGTGAACATCACTATGTTGATCATATCTACTATATGATTCACGCTCGACCTTTCGGTCTCTAGTGTTCCGAGGCCATATCTGCATATGCTAGGCTCGTCAAGTTTAACTTGAGTATTCTGCATGTGCAAAACTGGCTTGCACCCGTTGCATGTGAACGCAGAGCCTATCACACCTTGATCTCCATCGTAGCATCGTTGTTGTCTCGCCAACTATTGCTTCCACGAGTATCGCTACCACTTAGTGATAAAGTAAAGCTATTACATGGCGATTGCATTTCATACAATAAAGCGACAACTATATGGCTCCTGCCAGTTGCCGATAACTATGTTACAAAGCATGATCATCTCATACAACAATTTATATAATCACGTCTTGACCATATCACATCACAACAAGCCCTACAAAAACAAGTTAGACGCCCTCTACTTTGTTGTTGCAAGTTTTACGTGGCCGCTACGGGCTGAGCAAGAACCGTTCTTACCTACGCATCAAAAACCACAATGCGATATAGTGATTGCTTTTTGATGTTCAGAAAGAACCCTATTCATTGTATCCGATTCAACTAAAGTTGGAGAAACTGACACCCACCAGCCACCTGTGTGCAAAGCACGTCGGTAGAACCAGTCTCGCGTAACCGTACGCGTAATGTCGGTCTGGGCCGCTTCATCCAACAATACCGCTGAATCAAGAATCAACTAGTGACGGCAAGCAAGATGTATATACCCACGCCCACAACTCTTTTGTGTTCTACTCGTGCATATAACATCTACGCAGAAACCTGGCTCGGATGCCACTATTGGGGAACGCAGTAATTTAAAAAATTTCCTACGTACACACAAGATCATTGTGATGCATAGCAACAAGAGGGAAGAGTGTTGTCCACGTACCCTCGTAGACCATAAGCGGAAGCGTTATGACAACACGGTTAATGTAGTCGTACGTCTTCACGATCGACTGATCCTAGCACCGAAGGTACGACACCTCCGCGATTTGCACACGTTTGGCTCGGTGATGTCCCACGAACTCATGATCCAGCAGAGTGTCGAGGGAGAGCTTCGTCAGCACGATGGCGTGATGACGGTGATGATGATGCTACTGGAACAGGGCTTCACCTAAGCACCGCTACGATATGACCGAGGTGGATTATGGTGGAGGGGGGTACCGCACACGGCTAAGAGATCAATGATCAACTTGTGTGTCTATGGGGTTCCCCCTCCTCCGTATATAAAGGATTGGACGAGGGGAGGGCCGACCCTTGATACGTCCATTTTGCATCATGCTTTTATCTCGATATTTATTGCATTATGGGCTGTTATTACACACTATGTCACAATACTTATGCCTATTCTCTCTTATTTTACAAGGTTTACATAAAGAGGGAGAATGTCGGCAGTTGGGATTCTGGGATGGAAAAGGAGCAAATATTAGAGACCTATTCTGCACAGCTCCAAAAGTCCTGAAACTTCACGAAAGACATTTTCAGAATATATAAAAAATACCGAGCACAAGAAGTTCACCAGGGGGGCCACACCCTGCCCACGAGGGTGGGGGCGCGCCCTACCCCCCTGGGCACGCCCCCTACCTCATGGGCCCCCTGGTGGCCCTCCAATGGCCATCTTCTGCTATATGGTGTCTTTCAATGAGGAAAAAATCATAAGCCATCTTCCCGAACGAAACTCCGCCGCCACGAGGCGGTACCTTGGCGGATCCAATCTAGGGCTCCGACAGAGCTGTTCTGCCGGGGATCCCTCCGGGAGGGGGAAATCATCACCATCGTAATCACCAACGCTCCTCTCATCGGGAGAGGGCAATCTCCATCAACATCTTCATCAGCACCATCTCCTCTCAAAACCCTAGTTCATCTCTTGTATCCAATTCTTGTCTCCAAGTCCGGGATTGGTACTAGTAGGTTGCTAGTAGTGTTAATTACTCCTTGTAGTTGATGCTAGTTGGTTTATTTGGTGGAAGATCATATGTTCAGATCCTATATGCATATTAATACCCCTCTGATTATGAACAGGAATATGCTTTGTGAGTAGTTACGTTTGTTCCTGAGGACATGGGAGAAGTCTTGCTATTAGTAGTCATGTGAATTTGGTATTCGTTCGATATTTTGATGAGATGTATGTTGTCTAGCCTCTAGTGGTGTTATGTGAATGTCAACTACATAACACTTCACCATTATTTGGGCCTAGAGGAATGCATTGGGAAGTAATAAGTAGATGATGGGTTGCTAGAGTGACAGAAGCTTAAACCCTAGTTTAAGCGTTGCTTCGTAAGGGGCTGATTTGGATCCATATGTTTCATGCTATGGTTAGGTTTACCCTAATACTTTTGTTGTACTTGCGGATTCTTGCAATAGAGGTTAATCATAAGTGGGATGCTTGTCCATGTAAGGACAGTACCCAAGCACCGGCCCACACACATACCAAATTATCAAAGTACCGAACGTGAATCATATGAACGTGATGAAAACTAGCTTGACGATATTCCCATGTGTCCTCGGGAGCGCTTTTCTCTATATAAGAGTTTGTCCAGGCTTGTCCTTTGCTACAAAAAGGATTGGGCCACCTTGCTGCACTTTATTTACTTTTGTTACTTGTTGCTCGTTACAAATTATCCTATCACAAAACTATCTGTTACCACTTATTTCAGTACTTGCAGAGAATACGTTGCTGGAAACCGCTTATCATTTCCTTCTGCTCCTCGTTGGGTTCGACACTCTTACTTATCGAAAGGACTACGATAGATCCCCTATACTTGTGGGTCATCAAGACTCTTTTCTGGCGTCGTTGCCAGGGAGTGAAGCGCCTTTGGTAGGTGGAATTTGGTAAGGAAAAATTTATATAGTGTGCTGAAATTTACTGTCACTTGTTACCATGGAAAGTAATCCTCTGAGGGGCTTGTTAGGGGTATCTTCACCCCGACCAGTAGAGCAAAGAGTTGCTCCTCAACCTACTGAACCTACTGAAAATGAAAATGTTCCCTTTGAAATTCCTTCGGGTATGATAGAAAAACTGCTAGCTAATCCTTTTGCGGGAGATGGAACAACGCATCCTGATGAGCACCTAATATGTGGATGAAGTTTGTGGATTATTTCAGCTTGCAGGTGTACCCGGAGATGTTATTAAGAAGAAGGTCTTCCCTTTATCTTTGAAGGAAGATGCATTGACATGGTATAGGCTATGTGATAATACGAGGTCATGGAACTACAAACGATTGAAATTGGAATTTCATCAGAAGTTTTATCCTATGCATCTTGTTCATCGTGATCGCAATTATATATATAAGTTTTGGCCTCGCGAAGGAGAAAGCATCGCTCAAGATTGGGGGAGCCTTAAGTCAATGCTATATTCATGCCCCAATCATGAGCTCTCTAGAGAAATGATTATTCAAAATTTATATGCTCGGCTTTCTGATAACAATCGCACCATGCTCGATACTTCTTGTGCTGGCTCTTTTATGAGAAAGACTATTGAATTCAAATGGGATTCATTGGAAAGATTTAAACGCAACTCTGAAGATTGGGACCTCGACGAAGGTAAGGAGTCAGGTATGACACCTAATTTTGATTGTGTTAAATCTTTTATGGATACTGATGTTTTTCATAAATTTAGCACTAAATATGGACTTGACTCTGAGATAGTAGCTTCCTTCTATGAATCTTTTGCTACTTATGTTGACCTCCCCAACGAGAAGTGGTTTAAATATCATCCTCCCATAGAAGTAAAAGTAGCTGCACCTATTAAAGTTGAAGAAAAGATTGTCACTTATAATGATCCTATTGTTCCTACTGCTTATGTTGAGAAACCACCTTTTCCTGTTAGGATAAAAGATCATGCTAAAGCTTCAACTGTGGTTCATAAAAGCAATATTAGAACTTATACACCTCCTGAGCAAGTTAAAGTTGAACCTAATATTGCTATTGTTAAAGATCTCTTGGCTGATAATATTGATGGGCATGCTATTTATTTCTGTGATGAAACAGCTAGAATTGCTAAACCTTGTGCTAAAGATAAACCTATACCTTTGGTAGGCATGCCTGTTATTTCTGTTAAAATAGGAGATCATTATTATCATGGCTTATGTGATATGGGTGCTAGTGCTAGTGCAATACCTATTGGCCTATACAGAGAAATTATGCATGATATTGCACCTGTTGAGTTAGAAGAAATTGATGTCACAATTAAACTTGCCAATATAGATACTATTTCACCAATGGGAATTGTTAGAGATGTTGAAGTCTTGTGTGGGAAAACTAAATATCCTACTGATTTTCTTGTTCTTGGTTCCCCACAAGATAAATTTTGTCCCATTATATTTGGTAGACCCTTCTTAAATACTGTTAATGCTAAGATAGATTGCAAAAAGAATGTTGTTACTATCGGTTTAGATGATATGTCTCATGAATTTAATTTCTCCAAATTTAGTAGACAACACCGTGAAGAAGAATTGCCTAGTAAGGATGAAATTATTGGTCTTGCTTCTATTCCTGTACCTCCTAGTGATCCTTTAGAACAATATTTGCTAGACCATGAAAATGGTATGTTTATGAATGAAAGAAGGGAAATAGATGAAGTATTCTTTAAACAAGAACCTATTCTTAAACACAATTTTCCTGTTGAAATCCTAGGGGATCCTCCTCCACCCAAGGGTGATCCCGTGTTTGAGCTTAAACCGTTGCCTGATACTCTTAAATATGCTTATCTTGATGAGAAAAAGATATATCCTGTTATTATTAGTGCTAACTTTTCAGAGCATGAAGAAGAAATATTATTAAAAACTCTGAAGAAGCACCGTGATGCTATTCAGTATACTCTTGATGATCTTAAGGGCATTAGCCCCACTCTATGTCAACATAAAATAAATTTGGAAGAAGATGCTAAACCAGTTCGTGATCATCAACGACGGCTGAATCCTAAAATGAAAGAAGTGGTAAGAAAGGAAATACTAAAGCTCCTTCAGGCAGGTATAATTTATCCCGTTGCTGATAGTCAGTGGGTAAGTCATGTCCACTGTGTCCCTAAGAAGGGAGGTATTACTGTCGTTCCCAATGATAAAGATGAATTGATTCCTCAAAGAATTATTACAGGTTATAGGATGGTAATCGATTTCCGCAAATTAAATAAGGCCACTAAAAAAGATCATTACCCCTTACCTTTTATCGATCAAATGCTGGAAAGATTATCCAAACATACACATTTTTGCTTTCTAGATGGTTATTCTGGTTTCTCTCAAATACCTGTGTCAGCTAAGGATCAATCAAAGACTACTTTTACTTGCACTTTTGGTACTTTTGCTTATAGATGTATGCCTTTTGGTTTATGTAATGCACCTGCTACCTTTCAAAGATGCGTGATGGCTATATTCTCTGACTTTTGTGAAAAGATTTGTGAGGTTTTCATGGACGATTTCTCCGTCTATGGATCTTCTTTTGATGATTGCTTGAGCAACCTTGATCAAGTTTTGCAGAGATGCAAAGAAACTAATCTTGTCTTGAATTGGGAAAAGTGCCACTTTATGGTTAATGAAGGTATTGTCTTGGGGCATAAAGTTTCTGAAAGAGGTATTGAAGTTGATAAAGCCAAGGTTGATGCTATTGAAAAGATGCCATGTCCCAAGGACATCAAAGGTATAAGAAGTTTCCTTGGTCACGCCGGATTTTATAGGAGGTTCATTAAAGACTTCTCAAAAATTTCTCGGCCTCTGATATTACAAAAAGATATACCATTTGTCTTTGATGATGATTGTGTAGAAGCATTTGAAATACTTAAGAAAGCATTGATCTCTGGACCTATTGTTCATCCACCTGATTGGAATTTTCCCTTTATAATTATGTGTGATGCTAGTGACTATGCTGTAGGTGCTGTTGTAGGGCAAAGATTTGATAAGAAATTAAACTTTATTCAATATGCTAGTAAAACTCTAGACAATGCTCAAAGAAACTATGCTACTACTGAAAAAGAATTCTTAGCAGTTGTATTTGCTTGTGATAAGTTCAGACCTTATATTGTTGATTCTAGAGTAACTATTCACACTGATCATGCTGCTATTAAATATCTTATGGAAAAGAAAGATGCTAAACCTAGACTTATTAGATGTGTTCTCTTGCTACAAGAATTTGATTTGCATATTGTTGATAGAAAGGGAGCTGAGAAGCCCGTTGCAGACAACTTGTCTAGGTTAGAAAATGTGCTTCATGACCCACTACCTATTGATGATAGCTTTCCCGATGAGAAACTAAATGTCATAAATGCTTCTCCTACTGCTCCATGGTATGTTGATTATGCTAATTACATTGTTGCTAAATTCTTACCACCTAGTTTCACATACCAACAAAAGAAAAAGTTCTTCTATGATTTGAGGCATTACTTTTGAGATGACCCACATCTTTATAAAGGAGTAGATGGTGTTATTAGACGTTGTGTACCTGAGCATGAACAAGAACAGATCCTACGCAAGTTTCACTCCGAGGCTTATGGAGGACACCATGCTGGAGATAGAACTGGACACAAGGTATTGCAATCCGGTTTTTATTGGCCTACTCTCTTCAAGGATGCCCGTAAGTTTGTCTTGTCTTGTGATGAATGTCAAAGGATTGGTAATATTAGTAGACATCAAGAAATGCCTATGAATTATTCACTTGTTATTGAACCATTTGATGTTTGGGGCTTTGATTATATGGGACCTTTTACTGCCTCTAATGGATATACACATATTTTAGTTGCTGTGGATTACATTACTAAGTGGTAGAAGCTATTCCAACTAGTAGTGCTGATCATAACACTTCTATTAAGATGCTTAAAGAGGTTATTTTTTTGAGATTTGGAGTCCCTAGATATTTAATGACTGATGGTGGTTCACATTTTATTCATGGTGCTTTCCGTAAAATGCTTGCTAAGTATGATGTTAATCATAGAATTGCATCTCCTTATCACCCACAGTCTAGTGGTCAAGTAGAATTGAGTAATAGAGAGCTCAAATTAATTTGGCAAAAGACTACAATAGGTCTAGAAAGAATTGGTCCAAGAAACTTGATGATGCATTATGGGCCTATAGAACTGCATATAAAAATCCTATGGGTATGTCTCCGTATAAAATGGTTTATGGAAAAGCATGTCACTTACCTCTCGAACTAGAACACAAGGCATATTGGGCTATTAAAGAGCTCAACTATAATTTTAAACTTGCCAGTGAGAAGAGGTTATTTGATATTAGCTCACTTGATGAATGGAGAACCCAAGCCTACGAAAATGCCAAGTTGTTTAAAGAAAAAGTTAAAAGATGGCATGACAAAAGGGTACAAAAGCGTGAGTTTAATGTAGGTGATTATGTATTGCTACACAACTCTCGTTCAATTTTTTTGCAGGAAAACTTCTCTCTAAATGGGAAGGTCCTTACGTTATCGAGGAGGTCTATCGTTCCGGTGCCATAAAAATCAACAACTTCGAAGGCACAAATCCGAAGGTGGTGAACGGTCAAAGAATTAAACATTATATCTCAGGTAATCCTATAAATGTTGAATCCAATGTTATTGAAACCATAACCCCGGAGGAATACATAAGGGACACTTTCCGGAACGTTTCAGACTCCGAAAAGGAATAGGTATGTGGTACGGTAAGTAAACCGACTCCAAAACAGTTTTTAAGGCAATATTTCTCTGTTTTGGAATATTTAGAAAAATAGAAAAATAAGAAGCAGTCCGGGAAGGACACGAGGCCTCCACGAGGGTGGAGGGCGCGCCCCCCTACCTCGTGGGCACCTCGTGCGCTCTCCGGACTCTGTTTTCTTGCACAATACGTATTTTGATCGGTAAAAATTCATTATATAATCTCCCGAAGGTTTTGACTCCTGTATCACGCAAATATCTTCTGTTCTTGTTTCGAGCTGTTTCCTGTCAGGGTCGTCAAGGCCAGGCATCATGTCATCCCCCTGCTCCAACAATGGTGACAACGATGCTTGGCTAATGAAGATAGAGCTGAAGAGGGAAGAACCCATGGAGATCAACAAGGATGAAGGGATCAAGAAGGCCACATAGGATCAAGCTCCGGCAGCAGAAGACATCCTTCAACTTGATCACAATCTTCTTACCCCAACTGAGATCGAAGCTTTCAAGATGATTGAGTTAGTTCGTATACAGAACAAGTATCTCACACGTGAAAATATTTTGTTGAAGGAGCATATTGGTGCACTCAAGGGCATTATCCGCAAGCTGGAGGACCTCTTACGCTCGATGTGTGACTATCCATCACCAACAACACCCCCATCTTCTTCATCCTCAAAGGAGACATAATCACATGGGTATGGGAATTCCCCTTGGAAATTGCCAAGCTTGGGGGAGGTGCCCCGGTATCGTATGACCATCACTTTTATCTTTACCGTTTTCCTTAGTTCGATCCTTTTGGTACTGATCTAGTAGAATAAAGATTTTAGTATGATTTAGTTGTGAGTTTTGCTTTATGATCCCTCTATGTAATTGAGTCCGTGTGCTATATAATAAAGATTAGTGTTGAGTCAAGGGCTTGATTATTTTGCCATGATCTTGAGTGGATAAAAGAAAATAGAAATAAATAAAAGGAAATAAAGAGTTCATATTGATCTTATTGAGAGTAATGACTTCACATAGAAAGAGTATGATGATTAAAAGTTGTTGAGAGTTGACAAACATAGTTTTGGTCATCGTTGCAATTAATAGGAAGTAATAAAGAAAGAGAGGCCTTCACATATATATACACTATCTTGGACATCTTTCATGAGTGAACACTCATTAAAATATGACTTGCTAAAGAGTTGACGTTGGACAAGGAAGACAACGTAATGGGTTATGTTTTCTTACATCTGAGATAAATTATATTGTCATGGATCCTCCAACATGTTGAGCTTGCCTTTCCCCCTCATGCTAGCCAAATTCATCGCACCAAGTAGAGATACTACTTGTGCTTCCAAATACCCTTAAACTAGTTTTGCCATGAGAGTCCACCATACCTACCTATGGATTGAGTAAGATCCTCCAAGTAAGTTGTCATCGGTGCAAGCAATAAAAATTGCTCTCTAAATATGTATGGCTTATTAGTGTGGGAGAAAATAAGCTTTATACGATCGTGTGATATGGAAGAAATAAAAGCGACAGACTGCATAATAAAGGTCCATATCACAAGTGGAAATATAAAGTGACGTTCTTTCGCATTAAGATTTTGTGCATCCAACCATAAAAGCGCATGACAACCTCTGCTTCCCTCTACGAAGGGCCTATCTTTTACTTTTATCTCCTACCTTGCATAAAAGTCATGGTGATCTTCACCCTTCCTTTTTACATTTTATCCTTTGGCAAGCACAGTATGTTGGAAGGATCCTAGTATATATGGCTAATTGGATGTGAGTTTTCATGAACTATTATTGTTGACATTACCCTTGAGGTAAAACGTTGGGAGGCAAAACTACAAGCCCCTATCTTTCTCTATGTCCAATTAAAACTCCATACCCATAAGTATTGCGTGAGTGTCAGCAATTGTGAAAGACTATATGATAGTTGAGTATGTGGACCTGCTGAAAAGATCTTATATTGACTCTTTCCTATGTTATGATAAATTGCAATTGCTCCAATGACCGAGATTATAATTTGTTAGTTGTCAATGAAGTTTATGATTCATACTTGAAATTGTGATTGAATTATTACTCTAGCATAAGAAATCATATGACAATATCCATATATGTTGCTGTTCTAAGAATGATCATGATGCCCTCATGTCCGTATTTTATTTTATCGACACCTCTACCTCTAAACATGTGGACATATTTATCGTTATCGGCTTTCGCTTGACGACAAGCGAGGTCTAAGCCTGGGGGAGTTGATACGTCCATTTTGCATCATGCTTTTATATCGATATTTATTGCATTATGGGCTGTTATTACACATTATGTCATAATACTTATGCCTATTCTCTCTTATTTTACAAGGTTTACATAAAGAGGGAGAATGCCGACAGTTGGGATTCTGGGCTGGAAAAGGAGAAAATATTAGAGACCTATTCTGCACAGCTCCAAAATTCCTGAAACTTCATGGAAGACATTTTCAGAATATATAAAAAATACTGAGCGCAAGAAGTTCACCAGGGGGGCCACACCCTACCCACGAGGGTGGGGGGCGCGCCCTACCCCCTGGGCGCGCCCCCTACCTCGTGGGCCCCCTGGTGGCCCTCCGATGGCCATCTTCTGCTATATGGTGTCTTTCAATGAGGAAAAAAATATAAGCCATCTTCCTGAACGAAACTCCGCCGCCACGAGGCGGAACCTTGGCAGATCTAATCTAGGGCTCCGGTAGAGCTGTTCTGCCGGGAAAACTTCCCTCCGGGAGGGGGAAATCATCGCCATCATCATCACCAACGCTCCTCTCATCGGGAGAGGGCAATCTCCATCAACATCTTCATCAGCACCATCTCCTCTCAAAACCCTAGTTCATCTCTTGTATCCAATTCTTGTCTCCAAGTCCGGGATTGGTACTAGTAGGTTGCTAGTAGTGTTAATTACTCCTTGTAGTTGATGATAGTTGGTTTATTTTGTGGAAGATCATATGTTCAGATCCTATATGCTTATTAATACCCCTCTGATTATGAAAATGAGTATGCTTTGTGAGTAGTTATGTTTGTTCCTGAGGACATGGGAGAAGTCTTGCTATTAGTAGTCATGTGAATTTGGTATTCGTTCGATATTTTTATGAGATGTATGTTGTCTAGCCTCTAGTGGTGTTATGTGAACGTCGACTACATAACACTTCACCATTATTTGGGCCTAGAGGAAGGCATTGGGAAGTAATAAGTAGATGATGGGTTGCTAGAGTGACAGAAGCTTAAACCCTAGTTTATGCGTTGCTTCGTAAGGGGCTGATTTGGATCCATATGTTTCATGCTATGGTTAAGTTTACCTTAATACTTTTGTTGTAGTTGCGGATGCTTGCAATAGAGGTTAATCATAAGTGGGATGCTTGTCCAAGTAAGGACAATACCCAAGCACCGGTCCACCCACATACCAAATTATCAAAGTACCGAACACGAATCATATGAACGTGATGAAAACTAGCTTGACGATATTCCCATGTGTCCCCGGGAGCGCTTTTCTCTATATAAGAGTTTGTCCAGGCTTGTCCTCTGCTACAAAAAGGATTGGGCCACCTTGCTGCACTTTACTTACTTTTGTTACTTGTTTCTCGTTACAAATTATCCTATCACAAAACTATCTGTTACCACTTATTTCAGTACTTGCAGAGAATACCTTGCTGGAAACCACTTATCATTTACTTCTGCTCCTCGTTGGGTTCGACACTCTTACTTATCGAAACTACTACGATAGATCACCTATACTTGTGGGTCATCAGCCCTCTCTATGGTGCGCCCCAAGGGGGATTCCTACTCCTAGTAGGAGTAGGTTTCCCCCCTTCCCTAGTTGGAGTAGGAGAAGAAGGAAGGGGAAGAGGGAGAGAAGGAAAGAGGGGGGCGCTGCCCCCTCCCTAGTCCAATT
>NC_041384.1:48523406-48530336 GCF_002162155.2 Triticum dicoccoides | reverse complement strand
GGAAGCCACCCCTTGAGGCCCTTCTCTTCTTTCCCGTATGGCCCATTAAGGCCCATTATTTCCCCGGCGAATTCCCGTAACTCTCCGGTACTCCGAAAAATACCCGAATCACTCGGAACCTTTCCGATGTCCGAATATAGCCTTCCAATATATCGATATTTATGTCTCGACCATTTAGAGACTCCTCATCATGTCCGTGATCACATCTGGGACTCTGAACAACCTTCGGTTCATCAAAACACATAAACTCATAATACTGATCGTCACCGAACGTTAAGTGTGTGGATGCTACGAGTACGAGAACTATGTAGACATGACCGAGACACACCTCCGGTCAATAACCAATAGCGGAACCTGGATGCTCATATTGGCTCCCACATATTCTACGAAGATCTTTATCGGTCAAACCGCATAACGGTATACGTTGTTCCCTTTGTCATTGGTATGTTACTTGCCCGAGATTCGATCGTCAGTATCCTCATACCTATTTCAATCTCGTTAACGGCAAGTCTTTTTACTCGTTCCATAATGCATCATCCCGCAACTAACTCATTAGTCACATTGCTTGCAAGGCTCATAGTGATGTACATTACCGAGAGGGCCCAGAGATACCTCTTCGATAGACGGAGTAACAAATCCTAATCTCGATCTATGCCAACTCAACAAACACCATTGGAGACACCTGTAGAGCATATTTATAATCACCCAGTTACGTTGTGACGTTTGATAGCACACAAGGTGTTCCTACGGTATTCGGGAGTTGCATAATCTCATAGTTAGAGGAACATGTATAAGTCATGAAGAAAGCAGTAGCAATAAAACCGAACTATCATTATGCTAAGCTAACAGATGGGTCTTGTCCATCACATCATTCTCTAATGATGTGATCCCGTTCATCAAATGACAACACATGTCCATGGCTAGGAAACTTAACCATCTTTGATTAACGAGCTAGTTAAGTAGAGGCATACTAGGGACACTCTGTTTGTCTATGTATTCACACATGTACTAAGTTTCCAGTTAATCCAATTCTAGCATGAATAATAAACATCTATCATGATATAAGGAAATATAAATAACAACTTTATTATTGCCTCTAGGGCATATTTCCTTCAATTAACTTAGTGATACATTTTGTGAATGCACGGGTGTCCTAGCAACATTTATGAGCCTAACTTTTACTTGTTCACAAAGGAGGCATTACTTGCTCACTTACCTCTATCAGCATCTTCAAAGCGTGCTGCAACTCATCATTGCTTTGTATTTCCTTGGTAACCAGTGTCTTGTTGAGTGACTCCATTGCTTGCATGTCATTGTCTTGCTCGCCAAGCTACTTTGCTCTCGCATCAAGATGCTCTGATGTGGTTTTGATCATCTTGGATGCTGCATTGATCATCTTGGATGCCACATCGATCTTCTCTAACACCACATCAATCTTCTCAGACCTCGCTTCAGCCTTCTTCATGTTGGACTCTAAGCAAAGCTCTTGGTTTTCATTGACATCTACCAGTGACGGCTCCGAATGACAGTTGGTAGACATCTGGCCTCTCCACCTAGGTGAGCCTCCACAGGTAGGCACCATAGTAGCACGCTCTGGTGGTCATATTCTTCTCAAAAAGGGTTTCATCTCCTCCCTCACCCGGTCTAGATTAGCACCATCCAGTCAATTTGATGCACCCAACTGCGCTGCAGAGACTAATCTAGTTACATGATCATTAATAATAACCAGTGAAACCACTTCAAATCTCAAACTAATCCACGAGAAGAAGGATTACATTATGTCAAAGTTCAAGGCTCACACAGAAGTTTTGTCAAAGCAATAGTAGGGTACCCAACCTACTGTACATCGATATTGGAGACGGTCAGTGGCACTTCTTCTTGTGTGACTGTTGATATTCCAGGAGGAACCGAGGAACCTGATGACTTTTTACAGTCTTGCTTTCCGGTCATCCTTATGCGGTTCCACAGCTCTGGTACGGTGTAGCGTTAGTTGGGGTTGTACTCATTGATTTCAAGCAGTGCCATTGTTACCAAGGTATAGACTTCTTCACCATGCCCTTCTTTTCACTTGCGAAGGTTGTCGTCATCCTCCAAGAGAATTTCCTAAAGCAAAGAAGATAAACTATGCAGGATCAGATGGAATCATGGCAATGGTTGCAAGACCATAGAAGTTAATGTTTGTAAAAGTAGATGCAATGTGCAAAACTGCTCAATATTTGTATTTACTATATATAGCCTCCTAAAATAGATGACTTAAGGTTGTAAGCTAATTAATAGCTAGAAAAGTAGGAAAAAGGTTCACAAGTCTACATACCTTCTCTTTCCCATCAACCATGACTACCCTAAAAGGATGCGGGTGTGAGTTTTTAATTTCAGCTTGCCATTTTGAACAAAGAATGGTAGAGTCAACTTGTACATCCTCTTGTGGTACATTTGTGCTGCAAGCATTCTTTAATGCTTTCAGATCCAGATCACCCCATCCTTTTGATGCCTATATGTGCCCGCACATTATTTGTTACTTATTGAATTTCTGTGAAACAGGCAGCAGATTGGTCACAAGGCAATTTAGTGATAGATATGAGACATATGAGGTTTTTACTGTTTGTCTTTTGTCCAAGAAACAAATGTGTTTTTTCGTTGTTAACATTCCAAGCATATAAAATGCACGAATAGATACAGTGTCAAAAAAGAAGGGTTTTATTTTTATTTTTTTGAACATTATTTATACCTTTTCATTGTCCATACCATGAGCATATAGAGTCACAGGGGCCAAAACTCTCTCCCCGGTTATGTACACTTGGCTTGATGTATATTGCTGGAGAATGTGCAATGCAGTGCACGTGCGATTCATGTATGGAGTGTGATGCTTATTTCATCATTCTATAATTTCCTTTGAAAATTTTCTCCTGGCAACTGGATTGGATTGAATTTAGGGTGTATCTAGGTTGATCGCTTAACTTGGTGTCTCTTTGTGTAACATGATGCTTTCGGAAGTTGAAGAAAAGAGAAGGCTATGTGTGTGTGTGGGGGGGGCAGGAAATGATAGATTCAACAATGAGAATATCACACTCTTTTGGTGTTACCACTATTTTCAATTCTGTCAAACTGCATTATTGAAATAGATCTGCAAAGAATCAAGTTGATAATGCATTGTCTCAACATGCCTAATATCTCTAACTTGATTTCTATTACTTTCATGTTAGAATATTCCTATAAGAAATATGTTTAATGAGACATGGCAGCTGCTAAGGATGAAAGAAGCGAAAAAGAGAATCGGCGTTTGTTATTGTATGAATGGAAATCATATGTATCATGTTCGACACACATTGAGGGAAACAAACTTGTGTTTTTTTGTTATTCCATTGTGTAAGCCAAGCATATATGAAACATTTTTTTAATGGTCTGGTTAGTCCAAGCTTCTGGCATTCTCTGTGACAAGAGAGTGCCACAAAAGCTAAAAGGCAAGTTCTACAGGATGGCGGTTCGACCCGCAATGTTGTATGGCGCGGAGTGTTGGCCGACTAAAAGGCGACATGTTCAACAGTTAGGTGTGGCGGAGATGCGTATGTTGAGATGGATGTGTGGCCACACGAGGAAGGATCGAGTCCGGAATGATGATATACGAGATAGAGTTGGGGTAGCACCAATTGAGGAGAAGCTTGTCCAACATCGTTTGAGATGGTTTGGGCATATTCAGCGCAGGCCTCCAGAAGCTCCAGTGCATAGCGGACGGCTAAAGCGTGCGGAGAATGTCAAGAGAGGGCGGGGTCGACCGATTTTGACATGGGAGGAGTCCGTTAAGAGAGACCTGAAGGATTGGAGTATCGACAAAGAGCTAGCTATGGACAGGGGTGCGTGGAAGCTTGCTATCCATGTGCCAGAGCCATGAGTTGGTTGCGAGATCTTATGGGTTTCACCTCTAGCCTACCCCAACTTGTTTGGGACTAAAGGCTTTGTTGTTGTTGTTGTTGTTGGTTAGTCCAAAATTGAGATAGCTAAGAGAAACACAATATGAGCACTACAAATTCATATAAAAGCAAATGGCAAGCATCACAAGTGGTTATGTCACAGTGGAGCTATATGGTCTGATGTAGAGCGATGAAACTGAACCTAAAGCGATGGAGTGGACCAAGATAAATCGGGATAAAATTCGTCATCTTATTGGTGTGGCATGAGGAATCAGATATATATGTACCATGAAAAAACTAGAACTAGTGGATATATAGATTAAGCAGGACAAGATAAATAAAAGTAGAACGACTTTCTTATAGTTCCATGACAATGCATGGGCATTCAACTAGTACACATGTTATGAAAAATCACTCGGACAAAAGAGCAAACCCTAGTTAAATAGGTTTTAGGATTGGTACTAGCATCCACACCAATAGTAACATCATCTAGCAAATTCTAGCTCGCGAACAAAAGATGATCACGGCTAATCTAGTTGCATGATCATTCGTAATAACCAGTGAACCACTTCAAACCTCAAACTAATCCACCAGTAGCAGGATTACATTGCGTCAAGGTTCAAGGCGCACGTAGAACTTTCATAAAAAGTAATAGTAGGGTACCCAGCCTCCTGCACATTAATATTGGAGAGGCTCAGCGACGCTTCCTCTTGTGTGACTGCTGCTGATGATTCAGGAGGAAATTGGTGGCTTCTTGTAGTGTTGCTTTCCGGTCATCCTTACGGTTCCACAGCTCTGGTACGGTGTAGCGTCCGCTGGGATTGTACTCGTTGATTTCAAGCAGTGCCTTTGTTACCAAGGTATAGACTTCTTCACCATGCTCTTCTTTTAACTTGCGAAGCTTTTCATCATTCTCCAAGAGAATTTCCTAAACCAATTAAAAAGATAAAGTATGCACCATCAGATGGAATCATGCCAATAGTTGCAAGCCCACACAAAAAAAGTTGATGTTTTGCAAAAGCGGATGTAATGTGCAAAACTGCTCAATATATTTGTATTTATACTATAGCCTCCTAAAACTGGTGACATAAGGTTATAAGCTAATAGAGCTAGAAAACTAGGAACGAAGTTCACAGTCTACATACCTTATCTTTACCATCAACAGTGACTATCCCAAAAGGATGCCACTTTGAGTTTTTAATTTCATCTTGCCATTGTGAACAAAGAATGGCAGCTTGTGCGTCCTCTTGTGGTACATTTGTGCTGCAGGCATTCTTAAATGCTTTCAGATCTAGCTCACCCATCCTTTTGATGCCTATATGCGCCCGTACATTATTTGATAACCTGTTAAATTTCTGTGAAACATGCAGCAGTAGATTGGTCTCAAGGAAATTCAGTGATAGATATAATGATACACAGTTTGAACAAAGTTTTAAATAGCCTGCTATATATAGAGGAGCTATAGCTTTTGAAGGGTCCTCCCGCCAAGATATGCACTTTTGACATTAAATTTGAAAAAAAACTAATTGCTCGCTATTTTCCACTATAGCGCTAAATTTGGAACAGCTAATCTACGTAGTGTTGGGCTAAATTTTTTTGCGCTTTTCAAAATCATGTCGCAATATAATGGTCGAAATTATGCCTTATTTCCCTTCTTTCTTAACTACTACATATATGTCATACATTGATGTAGAGCTTGGTTATTGAATTAGCTAGGATATATGCTTGATCAGTACCTTGTTTTCATGGCTGAAAATGTATATGTCCAGTATATGTGATAGTATATCATAGTACATGATATATGATGCCTGATTATTGTATACATGCTTCTTTTTCCATCTTTTTCACGCTTATATTGAAGCAAAAGCTCCGACCGGGGCTTAATTTAGATTATATATGCATGCTGTGTTACAGGAACTTAGAGACTATATGCATGCTGCTGTGGCACAAGTGTTTATAAAACATCTAAGAGAAAAACAACGTTTACATCATTACATGCAATTAGTTGTGAAAAAATCGGACGCATGCATCCTAGCTATCAATCATTAATTTACTAGCTAGTATAAGCTTGCATGAATCTAGCTAACTGATTTGTCCTTGTTCAGAAATAAGGCATTACTATATATATTACTTGCTCACTTTATTTTACCTCTATCAGCATCTTGCGAGTGCACTGCAACTGGTCATTGCATTCTCTGTGCATGGCCGTCAGTGCATGGATCGTCGCGTGCAGGTCATCGATCTCGTCGTCTTGCTCAGCCTTGTGTGTGTCGGACTCTGAGGAACGCTTTCGGTTACTTCCTTGGTGCTGCTGGCGGCGCAACGCCGTCGCCGCTGACGCGTCCACCATGGACGGCTCAGGTGGCAGCTCCAAGACATCTGGCCTCGCCACCCAGATGAGCCTCTGCATGTACATAGCAGAGTAACACGACTTGTAGATCCTCCTCTTCTTCTCAAAAAACTGCTCCATCTCCCTCTTGACTTGGGCCCAGATAAACCACGCCCAGGAGAAGTTATGCGTCGCCGACGCAGAGGTCAACTTCATCTGCAAATGCGTCAGGGGGCTAACGCTGGTGTAAGCGTTAAGTGGAGGCAGGAGGTAAACCTTGAGGAACTCGTGGGCGGCTGACACCACCACGGCGTCGTCCACGCCAGGCGTGGCAGGGGCCGTAGGTTCTCCTGGTCCGGGGAGGCACAGCGCCTTGGCGAATGTATCGAGAGAGATCTCGATTCTGGCGCCACGGACGGAGCTCCACCACCGATCATAGTGGGGATCCGGACAAACGTTGTAGTTGGCGATGAGCTCGGCGACGAGGTCGGGGCGCGGGGCCCCGGAGGAGGGGAGGGCGAGGTGGACGAAGTCGAGGAGGCCGAGGGCGCGGAGGCCTTCGTAGTGGTCGGCGGAGGGGGCCGGCGGTGGATCAAGGACTCGGAGGTTAGCGCGGACCCGGCGGAGGTCGACTTTGGATGGCGCCTCCTTTGCGGGAACGACCGGATGAACGTCGCTGAAAGCGGCCATTGG
>NC_041384.1:48508457-48523110 GCF_002162155.2 Triticum dicoccoides | reverse complement strand
CAGGCTAGGCAATAAAATGGGTCACCGGCTCACCGCATTTATTCACGTTCACAGCAGTACGGCAGTACCATAGCCCTCCTCGGTCTAGCCTGATCATCACCACCTATTGATTTGGAAACTAATAAAGCCTCGTTTAATTCCTACTCCTAATTTCGTCCGATTTTATTAGATCTCCTCACATTTTAAGCCAAAGTTTAGCCATACATTTGCAAAACAAATTATGAGTTACTATATCTAGCAAAAATGTGGCACCAACCCTTGCCTAAGGTATGGCAATGCTCAATACCAGCAAAGATTTTTAAAAATATATGGAGATCAACGTCCTCCATATGCGACCTCCAGAATACCGAGTATGATAACATAAAGCTCTCTCTTTTTTCTTTTTCTTTTTTTGCGAAAGATAACATACATCTGGTGGGAAGTTAGGCAACACGTTAAGGGGAAGCAGTCTAGTTGCAGGAAAGAGCCGCTATGTTTATCAGTGTTCTCCGGGCGAACTATGAAGCAAGCAAGGAAAACAAGAAATGCATAAAGCTAGCGTCATACAATGACCACCGAAGAAAGTAGTGAAGATCAACGTCGATGCCTCTTTTTTGAAGCAACTCTCAGCGTGTGGAGAACACAGCCATTGTGAGACACTTCAAGTTCTTCATTTGGGCATCGAACCAGGCACTATTCCATGTTCAGGAAGTTGAAACTGCAGAGGCTGTAGCACTAAAGAATGGGCTACAGCAGTAGTGAGCATAAGTTAACCCCGCTATCCAGTTGGGATGCAACCACAGCATCGTCAATTCTGCCAGCCAAGTTGTGATAGAAACTAGGGAAAGTAGTGGCTAAACCCAACCCCGGTGCAGCCACGCTACAAACTATGCAGAATAGAGGGGACGCTTACTCAGGGGCAACACCAATATTCGCTGATTGTGTGTTGCTTGCTAAGGAGATAGCGGGGTTAACTTATGCTCACTACTGCCCTCGGAAGGAGGTTTCAAATTTTTAATTAGATACGCTACAGATCATTCAATCCAATCGTGGTTAGACGAACCACCTATGTTTATGCAGCATGCATAAGCTTGTAAACGATTTACTATTATTTGAGCAACAAATGTTATTTCCCAGCAAAAAATCTCGTTTTAAATAGAAATAAAACGACATACTCCTTCCATTCATAAATATAAGATGTTTTGAATATTTCAATATGGACTGAAATGAGTGAACAAACACACTAAAATGTGTCTATACATTCAATTTACAAAAATGTTAGAACATATTATATTTGTAAACGGATGGAGTAATCTTTATGACATACTACTCCGTCCGGAATTACTTGTCGTAAAATGGATACAATTGGATGTATTTAGAACTAAAATACGTTTAGGTACATTTATTTCTCTGACAAGTATTTCTGGGCGGAGAGAGTATCATTTATATTATTTTTTTGTCAAATTTTAACTTAAAATACAAGGGGCTGATAAATACGGGCGCAGGGAGTATCTTATTTGATTTTACATGAATAATTTATTTATTTATTTTTCCTGTTTTATTTCAATTAATTTAAGTTTTGTATTTTCTTATTTTAATTTTGTTTTAGTCCTTTTTCACGTTGCCCACAACTACATATACATGTTCATTAGGCTGTGTGCAACTGAAGTCACGTGTCCGCGTATAAGTGTGTAACTCATTAGTAGAAAACGGGTCATTTGTCGCTATTCTAGAGGCCCATTAGCCCCGGTTCTGAAACCGGGACTAAAGCCCAAAACCTTTAGTCCCGATTCGCTTACGAACCGGGGCAGAAGGGGCTCCACGTGGCCGCTACGGGGCGCCCAGGCAGGAGCACCTTTGGTCCCGGTTGGTAACACAAACCGGAACCAAAACGCATCCACGCGTCAGCAGCGGCTGGAGTAGGGTTTTTTTGTTGAAAGGGGTGGGGGTTAGGGGGTTTTGGAGGGTTAATTTAGAGGGTTTCTTATATTGTGTTAGCTAGCTAAGAGCATCTCCAGTTGCGCCCCCAACAGGCCCTCGGGCGTTTTTGCTGCGCCGGCGTCGAAAAAACGGCCCAGTCATGCCCTAGAAGCCCGTTTTTCGCCGGCTCGGGCCAAAACTGTTGCCGGCGGACACAGGCCGAACCCGGTGCCCTGCGGGGCACCTGGGGCGCCGGCACAAACGAAAAGGGTGCGTGGGTCCGCCCTGTCGGTGAGTCGAGCGCCTCTTCCCACCGTTTTTCCCGCTTTTCCCTCACTTCCCTCCCATTCTCTCCATTCCTCCCGCTCGCCTCCCAGCCGGCCGCCATGCCACCGAAGAAGTACGTCATCCCCCGCGCCGCGGCAACCGTGACCGCTTCCGTCGCCCAGCCGAAGCAGAGGAAGCCGCCATCCAAGCCACCGGGCATGAAAAACGTCGAGTGGAGGGCGGAAGTTCAGCGATGGGAGGCTGTCGCCGCTGACCGGCGGAACAGGGCGATCGCCAAGAAGGCCCGTGACAACGCGACGCGTGTGGCTTCGGCTTCGGCAGACCAAGCCGAGGCTAAGGCGACTCGCGCGGGGATGATGAATCCACCAGGCAGCCATGCCCAGTACGCGCGCCCTGGGGCCAGCAAGGCGTCGGCGCTCCGTCGCCATAGCCATGGGGATGCACGCCATCGCCGGGCTACGCCGACGGGGATGCGCACGGTGGGTTCAACCCCAACGTCACCTTCCTCCATGGACACCTGGCCCAGCGCACGCCCTCGCCCGGCCGCCTTCACCGACGTGCAGTACCCTCCATACAACTACTCGCCGGTCGCCTACGCATCCTCCCCGACGCCCCCTCTCTGCCATGACGCGCCGCCCTTCTCGCACCTCGGCGACACCGACGAGACCAAGGCCGACATGGACGGCATCATCGCGACAGGCTCGGCCGCGGCCGCCGCGTCTCCCGGGTTCGTCACCCCGGACGACACGGTGGATCTTAGTGGCGGCATGGACGGCGAGTTCGGCTATGTCTACGGCGAGGAGGAGTAGGAGGAGGAGGACGAAGAGGAGGAGGAGGAGGAGGAGGAGGAGGAGGAGCCGGCGACTGTTCCGGCGAGGAGGCGCAAGAAGAAGAAGCGGGCGACCAGGTCCTGCGAGCCGCGCATCAAGTGGGTGTCCAAGGAGGAATGCCTCGCCGAAGCATGGAAAGCCGTCTGCCTCGACCCAACCACCGGCAAGAACCAGAGCATCAAGACGTACTGGGAGCGCATCAAGGCCGAGTTCGACGAGCGCAAGCTCGTCGACCCCTACTTTAAAGGCGTCTACATGCAGTGCGGGGCGAAGGCGATGGCAAACCATTGGGGGCGTATGCAGGGGGCGTGCAACAAATGGCATGGGATAGTCGAGGAGGTCGCGGCTCGCCCGGAGAGCGGTGCCAGCGTTGAGGATCAGGTATGGCACGCCGGTCTCCCGCCTCTCTTCGTCGTGTGCGCCCGCCAACTATTTGTTCCTCCACGCAGTTGCTGCGCATGTTTGCCATGTATCGGCAGGGCAACAGCGACGCCGAATTCAAGTACCTCCACGTTTACAAGCGCATTGACAAGTGCGATAAGTGGGCGGAAGTCTGGCGCACCCTCGACAAGGCCAAGGAGACCGACAAGCCGGACACGCCGACTCCGGGTGCTTCAGAAGGGCGGCCGAATGACAACAAAGGTGCCAATAAGGGGAAACACGCCAACGCGGCCACCGCTCGAGTGCAGGAGTCCATCGAGCACTGCCTCGCCGACGCACAGGCCCGGACCGCCCTTCATGAAGAGAAGACCGAGGCGCGGTGGTCGGCGTTGATGTCGAGCAGCGCTATCAAGCTCGACCTACTCCGGACCAACATCGCCACGAATAAGAGAAACACTGACCTGGCTTTCCTGCTAGGCGGGGCGGACATGCTCCAGAGAAACGATGAGGCGGTCAAGACGTGGTACTTGGCGGAGCGTGGCCTCATCCTGAATCAGCTTCCATCGACGATGCCGCCCACGCCGCCGCCGCCGCCAAGCCCGAGTGATGATGCCGCAGAGACTCCCCGCGGCACAGAAGCCACGCCGACGCCGCCTAGCACAAAGACCCCGCCAAGCCCGCGCACGCCGACTCCGCCGACACCGGAGGCCGACATCACCGTCTGATGCGCACGCGCGTCCTTTCTGCTTTTTGTACACCGAACTTTTCATTCGATCGCCGAACTTGTAGCCGCTTGACCGCCGGATTTGTGGCGTCTATTTTGTGAGCGGGAATGAGACTATGTTTGAATTTTCCATGACTGGGGGGCTGCGCCTGGGGGCGTGGCTGGGAGCTAGGTTGCCCCCAGGGGCCAATCTAGCGCCGGTTCGCCCCCAGGCCGCTCTTTTTCGGCGCCCTGGGGGGCTGAATGGCTGGAGATGCTCTAATAGAGAGAAGTGGCCTCTCTTATCTCCGTGCTTGGTCGACACTAGCTACTATACGCATAGAGAGAACTGGACACTCTATCTAGTAAGCAAATGAAGGAACCATTAATTACGCAAGATCATCATGAACATATAAAGAGAGGAGTGCACCTCTCTTTCTCCGAGTGATTTGTCGAACAACAAGTTTTCGTATATCTATCCGACACTACTAGCTACATATATACAATATAAGATCTCTTACAATCTCTAACATCTCATGTCTATATCAATTTCTACATGGTATTCCCCCGCTTTATTGATGACGTGGTCAAGAAAGAATCTCGCCAATTCCTCTTGAATTGCTCGTAAGCGATCCTGTGGTAGGAGTTCATCCCGCATCTTCCAAATCTAAATTGAAGAAGAGGGTCAATAAAAGTATATGAATGAAACTCAACACAAATGATGGTAATATTTTTTCTTACACACTTCATATTGTTTTTCAGAGTAGCCCCTCTTATTAGAGGCCGTCACGTTGTAGATGAACTCGCAAACATAGTATCCATAAAAATCATTCCCGGATTCCTGCCACAAGCATTTTATGAGAAATAGAGGTCAATCAAACTAATAAGCAAGCATGATAAATGGTATTGATGAAACTAGCTAGAATCAGTGGGAGATTTGCAGAACTAGGTAGTAGTACTTACTTTCGGGTGTGTAAATCGCAGCTCGCTCGGCAGTCCCGGAGAAATTACGGTGAACTCTTTCCAAACCCCGCCAGACAAAGAAAATAATTACTTGATATCAGGAAATGAACAAAGTTACCGATATGGTGCGACAGTGATCGATTGAACTTACTTCTGGAGCATTTGAGTCATGTCCGCATAGTCCTCGGGATCTTTTCGTCTCGAGTATAAGACGGTTACTACTCCCCGCTCAAGCTTAATATCTAGGAGAATAAAGTGGAAGTTTCGCACGCATGCATAACTCATCAGTTACATTACTATAACCTCGAGTAAGAAGGAAAACCGAATATGCACAAGACAGTAACAGTCACTTGAAGTTGTATGGAAAGAATATTTTATATTTGCTTTGATTTTTGAGCAACGATTGTAGCA
The DNA here is from genome assembly GCF_002162155.2 of Triticum dicoccoides. Taxonomy (NCBI): domain Eukaryota; kingdom Viridiplantae; phylum Streptophyta; class Magnoliopsida; order Poales; family Poaceae; genus Triticum; species Triticum dicoccoides. The sequence continues at coordinate 48,517,635 of NC_041384.1, read as the reverse complement.
AGTTGTCCTCGGTTTCTGTGACATTGTGTTTAACCGTCCATTCATGTATGATATTTGGGTTAATGAACCCAATGTCATAGATTTGTGATTTTCTGCATTCACGATCTTCTGTCTGCATAATATAGTGAGGATAATTATATATACACATGCAATGAAAGAGCTGAGCTATATACAGAGACTTAATTACAGAAGTTGTACTTAAAGACAGTAGTCACGAGTGTTTTGTTGAGGGCCTTTTGATTGTATAACCGGAATAACTCGTCAAATTCAACAGAGAGCAGACCAGTTCCAACGAGGTTGTGCTCTTTAATTCTCATCGTCAAAACATCCATCCTATACTCGCTGCAGGTTTTCATGTACCATTCATGGAATCTTCGCATCATCGTTGTTAGAGGTGGACTTCCATCTTTGACGAGAGGCTTCCCATACTGGTATCTGAATTTGTCCACCTCCATTGTATCAAACACTACATCATCGCCCAGGTAATCAGCAGGATTGGTACCGGGCACCATCCCCGGCAGATTAGCGACGATATCGCTAGACACCTTGAGCGGGGGGCATGATTGGTTCGCATGTTCGCCGAGCTGGGGATTTTTCCCCCACTTCTTCGTTCTGCTAATCTTTTATCACTGGAAGTAGTTCCCGACCGCCGCGCATCTTGATATGTCTTTTTGAGAGTGCGGACATAGTTGGAATCCGGCGGAGGCAGTGGTGGTCGCTTCAGGGCATCGATAGTGCATTGAGATTTCACAGGATCTATCGTCTCCTTTGGAGGTGGAGGTTTATTTCAAAAAATTCCCTCACTTGGGCTTCATAGATCTCCGTGTTTTCCTCCTCGGTCCTCCCGTATGGTAACTTTTCTAGAGTCTTGAGAGATGGACCGTATATGTATCGCCTCCCGCCTCTGGCTGTACCGCTAGCCGTCGGTGCGGCGGCATCTCTCTTCCATCATTGCTTATGAGGTGGAGAAGGAGGCGGAGTGCTCCGACATGCCGGAGGATCCGGAGCGGTGGAGTCTGTCTCCCACCATTGCTGACGAGGCAGAGGAGGAGGTGGACTGCTTGGACGCGCTGGAGGTGGCGAAGGAGGAGGCAGAGTGCCGGCCTCACGCGTCAGAGGAGCCGTAGAAGGAGGCGGAGTGCCTTGCTCACTCGCTGGAGGAGGAGGAGTTGGCGGAGTGCCCTGACTCGTCAGAGGAGGAGGAGGAGGAGGAGGAGGAGGAGGCGGAGGCATCCAGATCGGAAGCTTGATGTACTCCTTCCGTCATAGACATGTAGGATGGTCAAGCTCGAGCTCCTCAAATCCCTCCATTACTTCATCCACCGACACAACAACATAGCCATGTGGAATCGGATGGCAGTGAAAAGTTCTGTCGGGTTGAGGAGGTGCAACAGAGCCGACAGCCACCTTCAAGGTGAGGTTCTGCAATTTCGTCATAAGCTGGCAATGTTGAGCCTCCGTGATAGCATCCACGGGGTAGCTAGGATCCGTGAAGTCAGGCTGCTGAATGAGCTCTATGGAAGCCACGCTGTTTCTCCGCTGAGATGGCGGGGTAGCTTCGTGCCGCTGAGATGGTTGGCCAACAGCTCGCTGGCTCTCAACTTCTTCCTCTAGCTTTAGTACTCTTGCATTGAGATCAGCTTAAGTTTCCTCTTCCTCTCCCGGGTTTTGTAACCGCCTATGCCGGGAAACCCTACCTTCCATGCAACGGAGCCTGGCGTGCCTCATGTTCGTCCAGGGTGCTCAGGATTCCCGAGGGCCTTAGTTAGTTCGTCGTTCTCTCTGTCAGGAATGAACGTCCCTTGTTGCGTTGTGGCGATATACTTCTAAAGCTTCTTGACGGGTATTGCAAGTTGCTCGTCCGTCCAAACGCACTTCCCTGTTTCAGGGTCCAAAGTTCCCCCAACCCCGAAGAACCAAGTCCTTGAACGGTCTGGCCAGTTCAATGTCTCTTGTTCGAACCCTTTAGCAATCAGGTCATTCTCAGCTTTGTGCCACAACGGCCGGGCTTTGAGGTAGCCACATGACCCCGTGCAATGGTGATACATCTTCTTTGCATCATTTATCTTGTTTTTCTCTGATATCTTCTTACTCTTGTCCGATGTCTTGTAGGCCACAAATGCGGGCCACTGATCTCTTATCTTCTCCAATCGGCTGGTGAATTCTGGAGTCTTCCCTTTGTCGAGAAACATTGATTTCAACTCATTGTTCCACCTCCTGAATAAATCTGCCATCTTCTTAAGAGCACATGCCTTGAGCAATGTCTCTATAACTAGCATATTCGGACCCTCCTCTGGCGGTAGGGTGAAATTTTCCTTCAGCGAGGTCCAAAGATCATCTTTCTATCTATCGGTGACATAAGAAACTTGATGGTCTTCGTTCTTAGGCTTATTCCATAGCTGGATGCTGATCGGGATGATGTCCCTAACAATAGCTCTGCACTGAGCAGAAAATGCATCCTTGGTCCGCCCGGGTTCACTCGATTGGCCATCGTCCGAGATTGCTGTGATCGTGAACTTTTCATCCTGGCGCAACCTTTTCTTCAGGCCTCGTCTCATTACCGGAGTTTGGCTTGATCTGGAGGGCTATAAAAGAAGAAAGAAGAGTTAATATATGTACATACCAAAACAATTAATGCATCAATTAGCTAGTCAGCACATGCTTACTTAATATATATACCTCGTCGGACCTTGCAATAGCTCCCTGCTCTGTTCGGTCACCGGAGCCATCATCACGGTCTCCTTCTTCCACCGGCATTCAATCACCGGAGCCATCATGATCATGTCCTTCCCTCCTCCATTGTTCGATCACCGGAGCCTTCACCCTCTCCTTCCAGAACATCGGTGTCGTTGAGAAATGATAAGACATCTCGTCTGTCATAGATTATGTCCCCCAACAACTCTTCTTGTTCTAAATCTCTTTGATTCATAGTTTCTGCAAATATTACAACATGAGAGATGGATATATTAGTGGCAAACATAGACCTAGCTAGATAATCACAATGAGGAATATTAATTATTTGCCTCGACGCTTCCACGGTTTGGGGTGGCCTCGATAACACTTCTAGGGTTTGGGGTGGCCTCGACAACGCTCTTTTAACTTGGTAAATTTGGGTGGCCTCGACGCTTCTAGGGTTTGGCCGGGCGAGAGGGGGTACATTGATGCCCCCCTCATGTTGAATAGTTACCGGAGTTTTCTGTGAACACAAAAATACTACCTATCACATGACATGTCCGGCGACTGGACCGGATCGCCTGTCTCATGAATGTCAAACAAGGGATTCTCTTTACCTTTAAGAGATTTAACAAAATGGCCCCATTCTAGATGTGTAGAAAATGGTCCATATATTTTTCTTGATCTCATCTACCCTTCTATATATCACGTTCACTACTGTAGGATGCTGCTAACGCGACACTACGATCAGAGACCCTTCGGTGAAACTGTATGTGATGCCATAATCACAGATGGTGGTGTAAAAAAACCATCAAAAAGGTGCAAAACATTTGCGATGGAGGATGCATCAAACACGGTTCAGATTTTAGTTGCCTGTGCGATGCACGGCACACGATTCAGTTCAATTAACTGTTTGCGATGAGGAGGAACAAAAGAAACGGGCAGCCAGATGGAGGTGTGTGCGATATACTGCATACGGTTCACTCGGATGAACTGTTTGTGATTAGGCAACACAAGAGAAACGGTCAGCCAGATGAAGGTGTGTGTGATATACAACATGTGGTTCACTCGGATGAACTGTTTGCGTTGAGACATGAGAACAGAAACGGTTCAACTTAACAAAATGTGTGTGATACGCGGCAAACAGGTTTGTAATCAGAAATGTGTGTGAAGACCGATAATAACACAGACGGTTGCTATTAATAAGACATGTGTGTTGTGCGATGGGATTGCATACATAACAACAAAATACACACACACACACACTTATAAGGACATGCTTGCATAACCAAATTAAACATCCATTTACATAGGTGGCTACCACAACTATGACATTTGCACACACCAAAGTAACCTATTACATAGGTGGCTACTACACACATGACTTTTCCACACACACCAATAAAGTAAATTATATATTACATGCATGATTAACTAGCATAAACGATCATCTGATCATCATCTACTTCTTGTGACACTTGCTCTGCTTGTGGCTCGATCCGGGCTCGTCGATTTTGGTACCGAGACACTTCCTCATGTCAACGATCCACCTATGCATCTCGTAGCATGTGTACACGCTCTTGGCCGCGAACCTCAGGCAAGGTTCATCCAGTTGCCGCATCCAGGTCCTGTGCTAGGATAGGGGACTTGTTCTCTGGGCATCCTGCTTCATCTTTTTCGTAGTACGGGTCGATGATGGCCGAGGCGAGTTCGACCAGGGAGTCCGTCTTCATGCTGCCCCAGACCCTATAGTGGTCACGGATTTCGACAAGGTTCTTGCAGGCCAAGCCCGTAACACTGAGCGCTTTTACATAGCCGGTGGTTTCCACCATGGCAAACTTGTAGTCAATGCTGTTGACAAACCTGTTGAAACGGTCACAAGGCTCTATGGTCATGTAGTAGTGGTAGATGAGGACATGATGGCCCATGCACAACTGGGCGACGACAACCTTCTGATCTATGCCAGGATGACCGGTGGTGTACTGGAGGTCGATGCCGACCACCTTGTACTTGTCTCGAGCAAGCAACTACTCAACGTTGTTGATGTAATCGTCCACCATGGCCTGGTCGATGGTGTACACCACCGAGAGATCTGTCTCCCTCGCGTGGGTCCCCACTCTATGCTCACCGAACTCCATTGGAGCGCCGTGATACGTCTCCATTGTATCTACTTTTCCAAACACTTTTGACCTTGTTTTGGACTTTAACTTGCATGCTTTGAATGGAACTAACCCGGACTGACGTTGTTTTCAACAGAATTGCCATGGTGTTATTTTTGTGCAGTAATAAAAGTTCTTGGAATGACCTGAAACTTCACAAAGAATATTTTTGGAATATATAAAAAATACTGGCAAAGGAATCAACACCAGGGGGGCCACACCCTGTCCACGAGGGTGGGGGCGCGCCCCCTGTCTCGTGGCCCCCCTGAGGCTCCACCGACCTCAGCTCCAACTCTATATATTCATGTTCAACGAGAAAAAAAATCAGAGAGAAGGATTCGTCACATTTTACGATACGGAGCCGTCGCCAAGCCCTAATCTCTCTCGGGAGGGCTAATCTGGAGTCCGTTCGTGGCTCTGGGAGGGGAATCCGTCGCCATCGTCATCATCAACCTTCCTACATCACCAATTTGATGATGTTCACCGCCGTGCGTGAGTAATTCCATCGTAGGCTTGCTGGACGGTGATGGGTTGGATGAGATTTATCATGTAATCGAGTTAGTTTTGTTAGGGTTTGATCCCTAGTATCCATTATGTTCTGAGATTGATGTTGCTATGACTTTGCTATGCTTAATGCTTATCACTAGGGTCCTAGTGCCATGATTTCAGATCTGAACCTATTATGTTTCCACGAGTATATGTGAGTTCTTGATCCTATTTTGCAAGTCAATAGTCACCTACTATGTGTTATGATCCGGTAACCTCGAAGTGACAATAATCGGGACCACTCCCGGTGATGACTATAGTTTGAGGAGTTCTTGTATTCACTAAGTATTAATGCTTTGTTCAGGTACTCTCTTAAAAGGAGGCCTTAATACCCTTAGTTTCCGATAGAACCCCACTGCCACGTGAGGTTAGGACAAAAGATGTCATGCAAGTTCTTTTCCATAAGCACGTATGACTATATTCGGAATACATGCCTACATTACATTGATGAACTGGAGCTAGTTCTGTGTCACCCTATGTTATAACTGTTGCATGAGGAATCACATCCGACATAATTATTCATCACTGATCCAATGCCTAGAAGCTTTTCACATATTGATGTTTGCCTAGTTACTTTTCCGTTGCCACTGTTAAAATAACTACAAAACCAATACTATTACTTTTGCCACCGTTACCGTTACTTCCATATTACTTTGCTACTAAATACTTTGCTGCAGATATTAAGTTTTTCAGGTGCGGTTGAATTGACAACTCAACTGTTAAAACTTGAGAATATTCTTTGTCCGCCCTTGTGTTGAATCAATAAATTTGTGTTGAATACTCTACCCTCGAAAACTGTTGCAATCCCCTATACTTGTGGGTTATCAAGACTATTTTCTGGCGCCGTTGCTGGGGAGCATAGGTCTATTCTTTGAGTCACTTGGGATTTATATCTGTTGATCACTATGAAGAACTTGAAAGATGAAAGAACCAAGATTTTTCTGTCAACTACGAGGGGAGGTAAGGAACTTCCATCTAGCTCTGCACTTGATTCACCTTTTGTTTTGAGTAAACTTGTGACACCTACTCCTGCTATTTATTCTGATATGTCGCATGTTATCAATGATGCCACTTTTGCTTTGCATGATGCTTATAATGAAACTAATTCTATGCTTGATAATACTGTGCCATTAGGTGAATTTCTTGATGAACAACTTGCTAGGGTTAGAGAGAATGAAATTATTGAAACTGATAATATTGATGAATGTGATGATGAAGATTCTTCCCCTAGATATGAATTGCCTATTGTGCCTGAGGGTTATGTTATGGATGAAGAAACTACCAGAGACTTTTTAGCTTGCAATGATATATATGATCTTAAGAAACTGTTACCTAAGCTGAAAGAAAAGTCTTTGAATGCTAGAATGAAATATGACCCTGCTTTTTCTACTTCACCTATTTGTATTTACGATAAGGATTATGATTTCTCTATCGATCCTGAGTTAATTACTTTGGTTGAATATGATCCTTTTTATGGCCATGAATTTGAAACTATTATGTCACATCTTAGTAAATTAAATGATATAGCCATCCTGTTCACTAATGATGAGAAAACTCGCTATTACTTTATCCTTAAGTTGTTTCCGTTCTCATTAAAGGGTGATGCTAAAACATGGTTTAATTCTCTTGATCCTGGTTGTGTGCATAGTCCCCAGGATATGATTTATTATTTCTCTACTAATTATGCCCCCGCTCATAAGAAACAAGATGCCTTAAGGGAAATATATAATTTTGTGCAAATTGAAGAAGAGAGTCTCCCACAAGCTTGGGGGAGGCTTCTCCAATTACTTAATGCTTTGCCTGATCATCCTCTCAAGAAAAATGAAATACTAGATATCTTTTATAATAGACTAACCGATGCTTTGAGAGACCACCTGGATAGTTGTGCTGGTTGTGTTTTTAGGGAAAGAACTGTTGATCAAGCTGAATTGGTATTGAATAATATGTTGAGTAATGAAAATGATTGGACACTTCCTGAACCAACTCCTAAGAGAACTCCGAAGAAAAGGGGTATTATATTTCTCAGTCCTGAAGATATGCAAGAGGCAAAAGAAATCTATGAAAGAAAAAGGTATTAAAGCTGAAGATGTTAAGAATTTACCACCTGTTGAAGAAATACATGGTCTTGATAACCCGACACAGGTAGTAAAGGTAAATTCTCTCTATAGATTTGAAGAAGGTGACATTCCTCGTAATAAGTCTGCTAGCCAATGCTTGGATGAGTTTGATAATTTTATTGTTAAACAAGAAGACTTCAATGCTTATGTTGGTAGACAATTGAAACATAATGCTTATATGATTGAACACTTGAGTGATTATATGTCTAGAGTTAAAGGTGAGCTTAAACTTATTAGTAAACATGCTTCTATGGTTACCACTCAAGTAGAACAATTACTTAAAGCTGAGAATGATTTGATCAATGAATTAAATAATAAGAAAAATGATAATGTTGTTAGAGTTGTGACTAGAGGGGTAATATGACTCAGGAACCTTTGTATCCCGAGGGACACCCTAAGAGAATCGAGCAAGATTATCAGAGAACTAATGTTGATGCACATAGTTCTTCTAAGAAGAAGAAAAGGAAAAATGATAGGAATTTTGCATGCTTCTAGTGAACCAGTTGTTGACACACCTGAGAATCCCAATGATATTTCTATTTCTGATGCTGAAACACAATCTGGTAATGAACATGAACCTAGTGATAATATTGATGATGCTTTTCTTGTTGATGCTCAACCTAGCAATAACAATGATGTAGAGATTGAACCTGTTGTTGATCTTGATAACCCACAAACAAAGAATCAATGTTATGATAAGAGAGACTTTGTTGCTCACTACTAGGAAAAGGGCTACTAATGGCGCACCAGTTTTGCCTACTAATGGCGCATCACTGGTGCGCCATTAGTATCACGCCACTAGAAGTTTTTACTAATGGTGCACCAGTGATGCACCATTAGTATCTGGTATACTAATGGCGCACCAGGCAGTGCGCCATTAGTTTTGCCCACAGTGCGCCACTAGTGTCTGCTATACTAATGGCGCACCACAAGTTAGTGCGCCATTAGTAACAATTTTTTTAAATTTTTTTTCTTAATCTTATGTCACTATTTCACCTATGAGATATCCAACACATATATATACAACAAGCATCCATATAACAATCATAGCCAACACACAAGTTCCATCATATATACATACATAGCCAACACATAGTTCCATCGTTACATATTACAAAAGTTTCACATTGTTCATCCAACACCGTTATCCATCAATTCACAAAAGTTTCACATTGATACAAAATAAAAACACAAATGGAAAAGAAGCACTCCATCCATGCAAGCTTCCGTGAATTAAATCAAATCTGCAAAATGATAAACAAGAAGTTAGAAGAAGAAAAAGAAGAAGACTAGAAGAATACTAGAAGAAGAAGAACACTAGAAGAAGAATAAGAAGAATTTTGGAAAAGAAATAAGAAGAAGACTATAATCTTATTATGTAAACTTGGTCATTTTGTGCTAACATAAGTTATTTTGGAGCTAACCTATAGGAAACTAAGCATATATGCTCTAAGTTAGCATATTAGAGCCAACTTAGGTAAAATGAAGCTAACCTATGTCATTTTGGAAAAGAAGAAGAATAAGAAAAAGACTATAAGCTTATTATGTAAACTTGATCATTTTGTGCTAACATAAGTTATTTTGGAGCTAACCTATAGGAAACTAAGCATATAAGCTCTAAGTTAGCATATTAGAGCTAACTTAGGTAAAATGAAGCTAACCTATGTCATTTTGGAAAAGAAG
>NC_041384.1:48504696-48508144 GCF_002162155.2 Triticum dicoccoides | reverse complement strand
TATATATATATATATATATATATATATATATATATATATATATATATATATATATATCATTTTGGAGATCTGACATACCTGACAAAGTTCAGTTCTCATGCATTGTTCTTATCCTTCTCCTTCCTCAGCCTGATGCGCCAAGAGCGGCGAGGCGGTGGAGGCAGTGGGATGTAGTCTTCTACCTCAATTGGCGTGGTCATGTCGCCCAGCTGTGGGATCGCCGGTGCCACCACCGGTGTGTGGTCATTGTCAGGCACCACCACCATCGCGAGGCCACCTTCAGGCACGACCATCGGTAGGTCATCCTCAGCCACCTCCATCTCTTGCCCATGGTCAGCCACCACCATCTCTTGCCCTTGGTCAGCCACCACCATCTCTTGCCCTTGGTCAGCCACCACCAGCGCTAGGTCATCCTCAGCCTGATGCCCATCGTCATCCTGCAGCTCCTCATCCCCACTCTGCTCCTCTTCTCCCGCACTCCAGTCCGGATCATCCTTCTTGTTGTCTATGTTGCTGCCAGAATCGCTGCTGCTTTCGCTACAGCCAGAATCGTTGCTGCTTTCGCTACAGCCATGGTCGCTGCTACTTTGGCTGTAGCCATTGTCGCTGCTGCTGCTCCCATTACCTGTCCAAATGCAACAATGACCGTTAACAATCAATGTGAGACAAAGCCAAATGTTGAGGAATAAGAAGAGGTAGAACGTACCGGCATCATAATCTTCAGCGTAGCGCATGCGACCCATAGTCACATTGAACACCTTCACGATGAGCATGGTGGCGTCGTCGTCGTACCTGAAGAGAAGGAAGTACCCCAGCCGCAGGTCGTAGGCACGGTAGAACTTCTCCCACCCACAAGACAAGTACATGTGGCCCTCCTTGATCACCAACTCCACATCCCACAGCCTGCGAAACCCGCTGCCGGCCTGTCGCACCTTCACATTATTTGGCGGATCTTCACTCATCAGCATGTTCTTAAAACTGTCAGGCAGCCTCTGCAGTTTGGGACAATGAGTGATGTAGGCAAACAACAGATATCATAATGAGATGGGTGAAGGGGAGATCTCTTGTTTTATATACCTGCGTCATGGATGATACTGAAGTCCCAAGTATGATAGTGAAGAACTCGGAAGCATCCAACTCATACTGTGGTGTCGCAGAGCGGCGGTGGCTGCTTCCCGCCATCTCTGATAAGCAGCAGAAGAGACCAATTAGTACATTTACAACAGATCATAAAACATATGGAGTACCCTGTCTATTTCTTCTATGCTATCAAACCTAACAAACCTACTGGACAACATACATGTATAACCGATACAACCAAACAAGGCAAGGTATTATACAGATAACATTTAGATTTCTTTACTTGAAAAGGACAGACAAAATATACCATAGACCTTTCTATAGTGGAAGCACAAAATATCAATTGACCATAGACCTTTATGCACTAGAACCGAACAAGGCATGGCAAGGTATTAAGACAGATGTGAACACATGAGATAAAATCTAGAGACGTGAACACAGAAGATAATAAGAACTACTCGTCATCATCACCAATATTGTTAAAGTTCCAGTTAGCCTAAATCTCCGAACATCGTCCAATTTATTATTTATGTCAAAGACACCACACATATTATTATTCAGCAATATATTATGGACAATGGATAGATCTCATCTTAACAGAACTGTTGGGAAGAAAATATTAACACATGGAATAAATCTCCTGACACATCACATCTGATGCAATAAACCGATGCTCCTCTAACTATTCTAAAATAATCCTATTGTCCTAATAGGCTACATTTACTTTGGCATGTGAAATGCAGTTACAATACTCTAGCATCTACCACAGTTGACTGCCTAGAGCATAGTGAAGAGAATTCATTGGGGCATGAGAACTAATAACTCGCAGCGTCGAGGGAAGCAAATCAGTGACAGGGCATAACAGGATAATCAGAGAAGCATCATAGTCAGAATCTGATTCTGAAATTTCAACATAAGTCCCCTGTAAAATTCTAATCAAGTAGAAATGTCAACTAGAAGTTGAGATAAATGTAGCAATCAAACTGCAAAATCAGGGAGTTTGGTGGTTACATCACAAAGCAGCAGCCCATTAACACAACCTGGACACAAATAATGACATCCAGCTTATAGAAACCATTTAAGAGACACATGATGTACAAGCCTATATGGTAATGAAAGGATCTCCGGGACATAACAATGAGTGCACTAAATGTAAAAGGGACAGCGGTTGAACAATATGAGTTTTATCCTATTCAACTATGTAGGAACACATTAAACGTTAAGTTAAGCAATTTCGCCAGCATTGATATGCAAAGACAATGACAACACCGCCAATGCGCCTAGAGCTCATCAATGGAGCAAACAGAATTAGCCACTAAGAAACCACTGAAGAGACACGTAATGATGTACAAGCCTGCAGGATAAGGAAAGCATCTACATGACGTAACAATGAGGGTGCCAAATATAAAAGGGGCAGTTCATAGAAGCAGTGCCATAACAGGATAATCAGAGAAGCATCATAGTCTGAAGCTCTGACACTGTTATGAACCTAAGACCAACATTCTAATATAGTGTCAGCGCACGAGCGCGCGGGAATGGCGTCGGCACGAAGCAGCAGCAGCGGCACGACGGGGCGGCGGCGGCGAGCTCTTGCTCCTAACCCTAGGGCGCCGCCCCGTGGGGGCATGGGGATGAGCGCGGGAGAGAGGGGGAGAGAGACTGACCAGGGGCCGCACGGGGACGGCGGCCTCAGGGGAGGGCGACGGTGAGCTCATCGTAGTGGACAGCGGTGGGGTCGGAGTCGGGAGGGCGGTGATCTCGTGGGAGCAGCCGCTGGCCGCGGCGGGTGGGCAGGGGGCGGGGACGAGAATGACGGCGACGGTGGAGCGGCGGAGGAAGGCAGCGAGGGAGGCGGCGCTTGGCTTGGGGACGGCAAAGGAGGCGAGGGGGGCGGCGAGGGGGATGGCGAACACAGGGGGCAGCGGGTGAGATTGATGAGGTAGGGGAGAGATTAGAGAGATTGGGGATTTAGTGTGGGGGGAAGCTTTCTAATGGCGCACCACCCCCTCATGCGCCATAAGTACGACTATTCTAATGGCGCATCACCCCTCGGTGCGCCATTAGAATTTTGTTTTAATCTAGCCCACACTAGCCCTATCTACAACCTAACCCTATCTACAACAGAACCCACCCACTAGCCCGACTAGTCAACACGCAACACACACCAGGAGGTCCTGGGTTCGATTCCCAGGCTCCCCAATATTTGTTTTATGCATTTTAAATGCTTTTTTATATTTATTTGGGTTTAAATATGTTCAAACTTGTTTAAATCATAACAGTAATATTTTTTTTATAAAAACAGTAATAATTTTTTTAAAAATATGTTCAAATTTGTTACTTGAAAATATCATCGGCGGCGGGGATGGAG
>NC_041384.1:48447152-48504234 GCF_002162155.2 Triticum dicoccoides | reverse complement strand
GGGGCGCGGGGGCGGGGGGCGGGGCGGCGGCGGCAGGGGACGGAGGGGGTGTGCAGGCGCGGCGGCGGCGTACGGTTGGGGAATAGGTGGAGTGGGGGGGGGGAAGCTTACTAATGGCGCACCTAGCAGTGGTGCGCCATTAGAATGTTTTTTTGCCAAAAAGTAAAAAAAAAATTACTGGCGCGCTCTGTCGCCGGTGCGCCATTAGTAGTTCTAACTACTAATAGCGCACTTCGCCAGGATGCGCCATTAGTATGTTTGAAAAAATGAAAAAAAATTGTTTTACTAGTGGCACACCTTTTTCCTGGTGCGCCATTAGTGTCTTCCACACTAATGGCGTATCTCCACCTGGTGCGCCATTAGAATATAGTAGTGGGGCACCACTTCCCTGGTGCGCCATTAGTGTCAATCCTATCTTTAGCCCTTTTCCTAGTAGTGGCTAGGAAACACGGTAAAGAAAGAGAACCATGGGTTCAGAAACCCATGCATTTTCCTCCTAAACCATCCAAGAAAAAGGATGATGAGGATTTTGAGCGCTTTGCTGAAATGATTAGACCTATCTTTTTGCGTATTCGTTTGACTGATATGCTTAAAATGAATCCTTATGCTAAGTACATGAAAGATATTGTTACTAATAAAAGAAAGATACCGGAAGCTGAATTTTCCACCATGCTAGCTAATTATACTTTTAAGGGTGGAATACCTAAGAAACTAGGAGATCCAGGAGTACCAACTATACCATGCTCCATTAAGAGAAACTATGTTAAAACTGCTTTATGTGATCTTGGAGCCGGTGTTAGTGTTATGTCTCTCTATTTATATCATAGACTTGATTTGAATAAGTTGACACCTACTGAAATATCTTTGCAAATGGCTAATAAATCAACTGCTATACATGTCGGTATTTGTGAGGATGTGCCTGTTGTGGTTGCAAACATTACTATTTTAACGGAGTTTGTTATTCTTGATATTCCCGAGGACGATAGTATGTCTATTATTATTGGTAGACCCTTTTTGAATACTATAAGGGCTGTTATTGATTGCAACAAAGGCAATGTCACTTTTCATGTTAATGGTAATGAGCATATGGTACATTTTCCGTGGAAACAACCTCAAGTCCACAGTATAAATCCTATTGGAAAAATTCCAACGATTACTATTGGATGTTTTGAATTCCCTCTTCCTACTGCCAAGAAGAAATATGATATTCTTATTGTTTGGGATATGCATATCCCCGTTGAGGTAACTTAGTGTTATTCGAAAATTCTCCGGTTTCATGCGATTCGGAAAGAGTTTGTTAACAAGACTAGATCAACCTTGTTAGTGGATTCCTTTTGATGAGCATGAGATGGATGAAGTTAGATATCACAACTCTCTGTACCCTGTTTTTACTTTCTGTTATTTAGATTAAATAAAGCAAAAATAGTATTTTCTCTCTGGTTTCTGAATTATCCTTGCAATAAAAAATACCCCGAAAATAAAAGTTCTCCAAATGTCCTGAAAATTTTATATGGTTTTTTCTGTAGGTTATTTAAGAATATTTGCCACTGAGAACACACCAGGGGTACCCACCACTTGGCCATGAGGGTCCAGGGCACGCTCCCTGCCTTCTGGACCCCACATGGGTCCCCTCCACTTATTCTTGCACCCACACACTTCGTCTTCCTCCAGAAAAATCCTCCACCAGCTCAAACCCGAGTTCTAGCTCATCTTGCTGCCATTTTCGATCTCCTAGATCAAAGCTCCATTCACAAAACTACTTTGGGGGATTGTTCTTCGGTATGTGACTCCTCCAATGGTCCAATTAGTTTTCGTTCTAGTGCTTTATTTATTGAATTTTTTTGCTACTTAGGTGACCCTGTTCTTGATCTTGCATGTCAAATTTATGTGGTCAAAAGTAGTTTTAATGCATGATATGGCCTCTAGGCATTTGTGGGAGTAGTTGCTATCAATCTTGTTGAGTTTGGTTCACTTTTATTTTGAGTCACTTAAAATTTCAGAAATTTTTCAGAGAAAGAAAATGATGAAGAGATTGGTGAGAGGCTCTTCGAGCTGAAGCTCGAAGGATAAGCAATGTGAAGAGAATAAGAAGCCCAAATATAATCTCCCTCGCACTGTGGAGGTTCGGCCGTTCGAATGGCCTTGTGATGAGTTCTTGAGAGCAGCCGAGATTTATGATGACTTTTATTATTTGGCTGAGAATGCAGGCCTCGTCGACTTCCTCCACGACCAGCGCGAATAGTATCTCCTCCTCACTAATATTTTCGTGCAAATATTTTACTTTCATGCTAAGAAATCACCACCTTCAGTGGAATTTCACTTATACGATGAGGTTAAGGAGATGTCACTTTATGATTTTTGTCGGGTCTGTAAGATAACCTTTGAGGGCAGCATAGAGGAACCTCATCATAATGATGTGGAGGGGTTTATTGATACAATTGTTGTAGGGGAAACGAGGAAAGTTCCCGATGCAAGAATTACTAGCATACATTTTCCTATTCTGCGTTATTTTGCAATATTTGCTAGTAGATGCTTAATTGGTCGTGGGAACACTAGAAATCTTAGTGCCCCTGATATTGTTATTTTGCGCCAAGCTTTGTTTCGTGATACAACTTTCAGCCTAGGCACTATTGTTGCTAAATAGTTAAATATGAACCGTCTAAAGGGCCCCATCTTTGGAGGCATCTTTGCTTCACGCCTTGCTGCACACTTTAGGATACCTATTAGGCATTATGAGAAAGAGGAAAAGTTGTTGCCCCCTATTTTTCTATATTATAAGAGTATGGTAGCACATGATTCTATTGTTAAGGATACGAAGAAGGTGCTTAAGTATAGATTGATTTTTTATAAAAACTACTATGAGATTATTACCTTGCCTGCGCCCTCTTTTTTTAACATATTTTCAGGCATGTACCTCGTTTTACCGGAGGCCGTTCATGCACACTGGAGCCAGACACCAGCTCCAGAGCCTGAGCCGGAGCCACCCCTTGACCCTTATCGACAATCTATTTATCAATGGGATCCGGAGGAGATCGCCAACCAGTGGCACCCAGAGGACACTTCTCCGTGCACCGGAGAGGGCATCTTTTAGCCATGGCCATAGACCAACTTAGGCCAAAAGCCTAAGCTTGGGGAGTACGTATTTCTCATCGACATTACATTCATGTTCACACACTCATGCCAGTTGTCGGTGCTCATACTTTTTCATTGTAATATCCATGCTAGTTTATTTTCTTTTCTAGCATTCTTCTTGTGTGTTTGAAAAACCTTAAGAAAAACCAAAAAAATTAGTTGTAGCTTTTAGCTAGTTTACTTTCCATGCCTATAGTAGTAATTAAAATAAAACCCAAAAAGATTTCTCGTTCTTCTTTTTCTTGTTGGGAGCTTTCCCATGTAAATAGTTTTATTTCTTTATTTTCTTTGGGGGTCGAGAGGAGAAGACCATGATGAAATTGTTGAGTGGCTCTCATATGCATTATTATTGATCTAACAAAGAGCCCATATTGCCTTGTCTTCTCCTATGTATTGAATGCTTGCAGATTCCATCTTAGTCCAATGCACGTGCACTGTTATTATTATCCACACCGTTCAGTCGTGCAAGTAAAAGGCAATAATGATGATATATGATGAACTGTTTGAGATGAGAAAAGCTGGTATGAACTCAACCTATCTTGTTTTTGTAAATATGATCAGTTCATCGTTCCTGATTCAGCATATTATGAATGAAACATGTTTACAATGACAATTAGATATTATAGTTGCTCATGCCATGCTTAATTAGCTAGGAGTTTATAATGGTTTACCTTGCGTGCCAACATGCTATTAAAATAATTGTGATGTGGTATGATAGGGTGGTATCCTCCTTTGAATGACTCGAGTGGCTTGACTTTGCACTGTTCATGCATGTAGTTGAAACAAAATCAACATAGCCTCCACAATATTTATGTTCATGGTGAATTATATCCTACTCATGCTTGCATTCAGTGTTGATTAATTTTAATGCATGTTCATGACTGTTGTTGCTCTCTAGCTGGTCGCTTCCCGGTCTCTTTATAGCCTTCACTTGTACTAAGCGGGAATACTGCTTGTGCATCTACTTCCATAAACCCCAAAAGTTATTCCATGTGAGTCCACCATACCTTCCTATATGCGGTATGTACCTGCGGTTCCAAGTAAATTTGTATGTGCCAAACTCTAAACCTTCAAATGAAATTCTGTTTTGTATGCTCGAATAGCTCATGTATCAACTAGGGTTGTCTATATCTTCCATGCTAGGTGGGTTATTCTCAAGAGGAGTGGACTTCTCTCCTCATTCACGAGAAAATGGATGGTAACCGGGATGCCGAGTCCCATGGTCAAATTAAAATAATTGCAAACAAAACTCCGCCGGGATTGTTGTTAGTTGGAGGCACCCATTGTTTCGGACAAGCCATGGATTGATGTTTGTTGGTGGTGGGGGAGTATAAACTTTACCATTCTGTTTGGGAGCCACCTATAATGTGTGTAGCATGGAAGATATCGAGATCTCTAAGTTGTTATGTTGACAATGAAAGTATACCACTCAAAATATTATTTATCTCTATTTCAAAATTGAGCTCTGGCACCTCTACAAATACCTGCTTCCCTCTGAGAAGGGCCTATCTATTTACTTTTATGTTGAGTCATCACCCTCTTATTAAAAAGCACCAGTTGGAGAGCCCCGCTGTCATTTGCATGTATTACTATATTTTACATTAAGTATGACTGTGACTTGATCTCTTTTACCATGAATTACAATGTTTAGTCATTCCTTGAACTTCAGAGGTGCTCTGCATTAATGTTTTGCAGTCTCAGAAAGGGCTAGCGAGATACCATCTTGTTATATCATATTATGATTGTTTTGAGGAAGTGTTGTCATCCGAGATTTACTATTATTGCTCGCTAGTTGATTATGCCATTGATATGAGTAAACATGAGACCTAAATGTTATTGTGAATATGGTTAGTTCATAATCTTTCCTGAAAACTTGAATGCTGGCTTAACATATTTATAACAACAAGATCAAACAGATTTTGTAAAAGTTTTTCTTTATCACTTTCAGTTTGTCAACTGAATTGCTTGAGGATAAACAAAGGTTTAAGCTTGGGGGAGTTGATACGTCTCCATCGTATCTACTTTTCCAAACACTTTTGACCTTGTTTTGGACTCTAACTTGCATGATTTGAATGGAACTAACCTGGACTGACGCTGTTTTCAGCAGAATTGCCATGGTGTTATTTTTGTGCAGAAATAAAAGTTCTTTGGAATGACCTGAAACTTCACAGAGAATATTTTTGGAATATATATAAAATACTGGCGAAATAATCAACACCAGGGGGCCCACATCCTGTCCATGAGGGTGGGGCGTGCCCACCCCCCTGGGGTGCGCCCCTGTCTCATGGGCCCCCTAAGGCTCCACCGACCTCAACTCCAACACTATATATTCACGTTCAGGGAGAAAAAAATCAGAGATAAGGATTCATCATGTTTTGCAATATGGAGCCGCCGCCAAGCCCTAATCTCTCTCGGGAGTGCTGATCTGGAGTCTGTTCGGGAATCCGTCGCCATCGTCATCATCAACCTTCCTCCATCACCAATTTCATGATGCTCACCACTGTGCGTGAGTAATTCCATCGTAGGCTTGCTGGACGGTGATGGGTTGGATGAGATTTATCATGTAATCGAGTCAGTTTTGTTAGGGTTTGATCCCTAGTATTTATTACGTTCTGAGATTGATGTTGCTATGACTTTGCTATGCTTAATGCTTGTCACTAGGGCCTGAGTGCCATGATTTCAGATCTGAACCTATTATGTTTCCATGGATGTATACGAGTTCTTGATCCTATTTTGCAAGTCAATAGTCACCTACTATGTGTTATGATCTGGTACCCCCGAAGTGACAATAATCGGGACCACTCCCGGTAATGACTATAGTTTGACGAGTTCATGAATTCACTAAGTGTTAATGCTTTGTTCCGGTACTCTATTAAAAGGAGGCCTTAATATCCCTTAGTTTCCAATAGGACCCCGCTACCACGGGATGATAGGACAAAAGATGTCATGCAAGTTATTTTCCATAAGCACGTATGACTATGTTCGGAATACATGCCTACATTACATTGATGAACTGGAGCTAGTTCTGTGTCACCCTATGTAATAACTGTTGCATGAGGAATCGCATACGACATAATTATCCATCACTGATTCAATGCCTACGAGCTTTCCACATATTGATCTTTTCTTAGTTACTTTACCGTTGCCACTTTTATAGTCACTACAAAACCAATACTATTACTTTTGCCACCATTACCGTTAGTTCCATATTACTTTGCTACTAAATACTTTGCTATAGATATTAAGTCTTTCAGGTGCGGTTGAATTGAAAACTCAACTGTTAATACTTAAGAATATTCTTTGGCTCCCCTTGTGTCGAATCAATAAATTTGGGTTGAATACTCTACCCTAGAAAACTTTTCCGATCCCCAATACTTGTGGGTTATCACGCCGCTGGACATCCCTTCTCTATGTGTCGTCGTGGGTGTGCCTGTTCTGTTGTGGGGCGCGATTGAAAGGTTGAAGAGACTAAGGTTATAATGGAAGCGAGAATTGAAGGGGAAGTCGGTCAGCCAGGAATATCGGCAGGCCTTGATAGCAGTTCTAATTTGCAGCGCGTAACTCCATCGTGCCGCACGTAACCGCATCGCTTGGCAACGCGCGCGGCGCAACCGCATGCATATGGGGCCCCCGACGTGATCATGCGCACGCCCAACCGCTGGCAGAGCGCGCGCGGAGGGACGTGAGCAGAGCGCTCCGCGGTGGCCTCAACTGCGAGCAACCATATATATATATAATGCACAAGGAAAAGTTGTCCACAAGCCGAGCACGCCGACGGATGCGAGCAGAGCGCGTCAACAGATGCGAGCAGATCGCGCCGCGGCGCCTAACGGCTGGCAGAGCTTGCCGAGGGACGCTTGCAGAGGCCGTCATAGTGATACGTGGAAAATAAGACGAATTGTGCAAGCGATGTCGGAGACATCAAGCACGAATCTGATTAGAGTTGCGTGTGCGATACGTGGCATACAGTTGATCCATCCGAGTTGTTTGTGATGGAATAAGCCGTGTGTGTTGCGGTCAAATGCTTTCTGGTATATAGCCTTAAATTTAACCAAAAAAGTGTTAATTCACGTTACAAAAATTGTATAGCTAGAAACTATGTTCAAAATTGTATAGTTGAGTAGTTGTGAATTTGAGAAATACTTGTGTTAAAGTTTGTGATTCCCGTAGCATGCACGTATGGTGAACCGTTATGCGATGAAGTCGGAGCATGATTTATTTATTGATTGTCTTTGAGGGAGTCCTGGATTAGGGGGTGTTCAGGTAGCCGGACTATACCTTCAGCCGGACTCCAAGACTATGAAGATACAAGATTGAAGACTTCGTCCCTTGTCCGGATGGGACTTTCCTTGGCGTGGAAGGCAAGCTTGGCGATGCGGATATTCACGATCTCCTACCATTGTAATCGACTCTATGTAACCCTAACCCTATCCGGTGTCTATATAAACCTGAGGGTTGTAGTCCGTAGGCAATCAACTCCATATACAATACCATAGGCTAGCTTCTAGGGTTTAGCCTCCTTGATCTCGTGGTAGATCTACTCTTGTAATACCCATATCATCAATATTAATAAAGCAGGACGTAGGGTTTTACCTCCATCGAGAGGGCACGAACCTGGGTAAAACATCGTGTTCCCTGCCTCC
This sequence comes from Triticum dicoccoides, assembly GCF_002162155.2. Taxonomy (NCBI): domain Eukaryota; kingdom Viridiplantae; phylum Streptophyta; class Magnoliopsida; order Poales; family Poaceae; genus Triticum; species Triticum dicoccoides. The sequence goes on along the minus strand of NC_041384.1, from coordinate 48,496,459 downwards.
TGTTACCATCCGGCCTAGACGCACAGTTCGGTACCCCCTACCCGAGATCCGCCGGTTTTGACACCGACATTGGTGCTTTCATTGAGAGTTCCTCTGTGCCGTCACAATATGGAAGGATGCCTCCTCCCGTCTTTAAAGACGGCGCCGTTGCTAAGGGAGCCTTGGCTGTCCGCCAAACCCTTCGGCTAGGTGGTTTCCTCATGACCGCCTGTTCGGCTATTGCACCGACGGTGACCTCTCGGGTCATCAAAAGAAACCTACACGTCAGCTCGGAGCTTGTCGAGCAGCTAGATCCAATGGAGCTCTCTTCCGTAAACAAGCTCTTGGATCGCATCGCCGCCCTGGGGGTCGCTAAGGATTACGACCAGGTTGGGCTTAAACCCGATCTAAGAGAAATTAACTCTCCCCAAGTCACCCACCACGTTGCTGTGGTAGAGACGCAGTGCGGCGACCCTTCATCTATTTTAAGGACTAGCTACGTCCGAATTCCCGACCCCTCCAAGCCGGATACTCGCGGAGGGGGAGATGAAACTCAAGACCTCAGCCTAGGATCAGGCAATGGGCCAGATTCACTGGACAACATCCAAGAATCCGAACTTCAGAGTTCAGAAACTCTTCGGCCTCCGAATCTTGGATTGGGTGAGGTTTCAGATTCAACGACACCCGCCCACCCGATCATAAGCGATCTCTCCCAAACCAGGCAGAGGCCCGAGGAAACAGTACATCATTACTGGGCCAGATTCCTCCTGGTTATGAATAGGATAAAGGATTGCCGCGAGGAAGATGCAATCTCAATTTTCTGCAGTAATTGCACGGACAAGGGAATCCTTAACGCTGTAAGTCGTCGTGATATCACACGCTTCGCTGACTTGGCGTCCATAGTACAAAAATACTGTGCGATGGAAAGCGCCGGGAAAACCGAAATAAATTTTTGGGATAATCCGGCCTTGAATAGTAATCCCGTCCGAACTAAGAGGGTGCATTATCATAGGACACCCGGGATAAACACCAAAAAACCAAAACCCTCTACAGGGCATGGAACCGTATTGGAAAGATGGCTTGATGGACCCTGTAGAATTCACAGTACAGAAGACGCCACACCAACTCATAGCCTTAGAGCATGTTGGATACTCTGGCAGGTGGCCAGCCCAAGGACACCAGTACCATTCTCACAATCTTCGAGACTTTCGCATCAAACAATGTGTGAAAAAGAACACTCCGCAGCCTCGCCGAAGTCTATCAAGTTGCAACAATAAATCCATGGAGCGACACTGCCATTACCTTCAACGCAAGTGATGAACCTAGATTCCGAACAGCCCGAGCACCAGCCGCATTGGTCCTCAGTCCCATAGTGGACGGCTTTCGCCTCACCAAGGTGCTCATGGATGGAGGCAGCGGACTGAACCTCATTTATGAGGAAACCCTTCAAAAATGGAAATAGACTGGAACCGCGTCGAGCGAAGCAGCACAACCTTTAGAGGAATAATCCCCAGTCGGGAAGCGCGCTGCACAGGAAAAATCACACTAGATGTGGTGTTCGGCATGCCGGATAATTACAGGTTCGAAGAAGTCACGCTTCAGGTGGCCCCGTTCAAAAGCGGATATCACGCTTTACTAGGGCGGGAAGCATTCACAATCTTCCAAGCAATACCCCATTACGGGTACATGAGGCTTAAGATGCCCGGGCCGAACGGAATTATCACTCTAGCTAGTGATCCGGACGTAGCACTCCGCGCCATAAACAAGACGGCCGCATTAGCCCTTGAGGCACTATCTGAAGCCTTAGCGGCCAAGGAACTGACTACGCTGCGCTCCACGGTTAACAGGGATGATGTGATACTTGACAAGAGATCCAAATCGACATCCTTCAAGCCAGCTGACGAAATAGTCAAATTCCAGGTCCATCCAACGGACCCCAATAAAACAGCTTCCATTGGGGCATGACTGAACCCTGATGCAGACACCACACTGCGAGAGTTCCTACGAGAGAACTGGGACATCTTCGCCTGTCACCCTTTAGACATGCCAGGGATCCCACGGAGGCTGGCCGAACACAGCTTAAATATCCTAAAAGGATTTAAACCTGTCAAACAAGCCCTTCGGCGTTTTTCCGAACCTAAGAGACAGGCTATGGGAGAAGAGCTAGCCAAGCTATTGGAGGCCGGATTCATCAGAGACATAAAACATCCGGACTGGCTAGCAAACCTGGTGAAGGTACCAAAGAAGGACAAATCCTGGCGCCTGTGTGTCGATTTTAAAGACCTTAACAAGGCTTTCCCAAAGGATCCCTTCCCCCTCCCCCATATCGATCAAATTATCGATGCCACCACAGGACACGATTTGTTGTGTTTCCTCGACGCATACTCCGGTTACCATCAAATCAAGATGGCAGAATCAGACCAAGCTACAACAGCATTCATCACACCATATGGCCCATTCTACTTCAACACAATGCCCTTTGGGCTGAAAAACGCCGGCGCAACATATCAGCGCATGATCCAGACATGTCTGGCAAACCAGATCGGCAAAACAATGGAGGCGTATGTGGATGATGTGGTCGTCAAATCAAGACATGTCGAATCCCTAGTAAATGACTTGAGGCTTACATTCGATAACCTCCGAAAATATGACATCAAGCTCAACCCAGAAAAATGCGTCTTCGGCGTTCCAGCCGGAAAGCTCTTGGGCTTCATTGTATCTGATAGAGGAATTGAAGCAAACCCAGCCAAGATCCGAGCTTTGTCACAATTGGATGTCCCAAAGGACCTTAAAAAAATACAAAAATTAACCGGATGCGTGGCGGCTTTAAGCCGCTTCATCTCCCGCTTGGGAGAAAAGGCACTACCCCTTTATCGCCTCCTTCGGCGCACCAAACACTTCGAGTGGACGGGTGCCGCCACAGCCGGACTTGATGAAATAAAAGCCATATTGGCAACAAACCCAGTCCTGGCCGCGCCGAACACCGGCGAACCAATGTTATTGTACATTGCAGCAACACATCAAGTTGTCAGCGCAGTGCTTGTTGTCGAGCGGGAAACGGATGGACACAAATTCCCCCTTCAAAGGCCGGTCTACTACGTATCCACTGTCCTCACTCCATGCAAATCACGGTACCCGCGTTATCAAAAGATTTCATACGCGGTATTCATGGCATCTCGGAAGCTACGACACTACTTTCAAGAGTGTTCCATAACAGTAGCCTCGGAAGTACCACTCAACGATATTATCAACAACCGCGATGCAACGGGTCGGATTGCAAAATGGGCCATCGAGCTTCTCCCGTTCGATATAACCTATTAGCCACGGCGAGCTATTAAATCGCAAGTTTTGGCCGACTTCGTCGCAGAATGGACGGAGGCCGAGCTCCCTAAAGAGTACGACACATATTCAAACTGGATTATGCATTTCGACGGCTCCAAAATGTTGGCCGGACTGGGGGCTAGCGTCATCCCGACGTCCCCAATAGGAGACACAGTACAATATGTGCTCCAGATCATGTACACGGATTCCAACAATGCAGCCGAATATGAGGCCCTCCTACATGGTCTCCGGATAGCAGTATCCATGGGTATTCAGCGCCTAGAGGTACGCGGGGATTCAAACCTCGCGATATCCCAAATAAATGGAGACTTCGACGCCAAGGACCCAAAAATGGCAGCTTACCGCAACGCCGTCCTAAAAATGTCAGCTCGGTTCGAAGGGGTGGAGTTTCACCATATAGCCCGAGAAAACAATCAAGCAGCGGACGTCCTGGCACACATCGGAGCAAAACGCGATGCAGTCCCCTCCCAACATCTTTTTGGAAAGATTGTTCAAGCCATCCGTAGCATGGGAGGGGGAACCCCCAAATAACAGCCCGGACCCAGCCGCACCACTCGACGCCAAACAATCTGACACAATTGGAGGCTCTGCCAATGAAATTACACCTTCAGCCCACGTAATAATGGCGGTTATCGCCCCGTGGACAGAACCATTCCTAGCCTACCTTACTAGGCAGGAACTCCCGGAGGACCAAAACGAGGCCCGCTGCATAGTGCGGCGATCTAAAGCCTACAGAGTCCATGAGGGAGAGCTTTATAAGAAAAGCACTACCGGAGTCCTTCAAAGGTGCATCTCCGAAGAGGAAGGGCGGAATCTTCTGGCTGAAATTCAGGCCGGACTCGGTGGTCACCACGCCGCTGCTCGGTCCCTTGTTAGCAAGGCTTTCCGTACAGGCTTTTATTGGCCGACGGCCCGGGCAGACGCTCAGGACCTAGTCCAACGATGCGCTGGTTGCCAACTTTTTGCCAACCAAAGCCATATGCCACCCACCGCACCACAAACTATACCCATCACCTGGCCTTTTGCGGTCTAGGGGCTTGACATGGTTGGACCCCTTAAAGGTGGGACCGATAGGAAAAAATACTTACTGGTCATGGTGGATAAATTCACCAAATGGATAGAAGCCAAGCCTGTTAAAACGGCCGAATCCGGACCTGTGATAGACTTCATATTCGGGGTTGTACACCGTTATGGCGTCCCCCACAGCATCATAACTGATAACGGTACAAACTTTACCGCCGACGAGGTAAAACTCTGGTGCAAAAACATGGGCATCAAGCTCGATTATGCTTCCGTCTATCACCCACAAACCAACGGCCAGGTCGAACGTGCAAATGGTCTTATCATGAGAGGCATTTAACACAGACTGGTGCGGTCCCTCAAGGAATCTAACACGCACTGGGTAGAGGAGCTCGACTCCATGCTATGGGGGCTGCGGACCACGCCAAATCGCACCACCGGATACACAGCATTTTTTATGGTGTACAGCGCAGAGGCAGTTCTGCCCTGCGACATAATTCATGACTCACCTAGAGTGTGCATGTACAAAGAAAGAGAAGCCGAGCTCGATCGGCAGGACAACTTGGAAGCCTTGGAGGAGGAGCATGACGTGGCAAAAGCACGTTCCGCATTTTATCAACAGCAGGCCCGAAGATATCAAATCAGAGAAGTACGGGCCAAAAATTACAATGTTGGCGAACTAGTTCTACGCCTACCGGATAAGAAAAAGGACAAACTTAAGCCCAAGTGGGAAGGTCCATTCATAATCGACCAAGTCCTGACTGGTGTGGCGTACCGCCTGCGAGATGCGTCGGATAACTGACTCGAGCCGAACCCGTGGAACACCACCCGTCACCGAAGATTCTATGCCTAGCGCCGGACTCTGTGTTCGTCTCCTTCCTCTGTGCATTTTTTGCATTTTTCTGTCTTACATTTCTCTCCTTCCCCTCTTTTCTTTTATAGCCCATAAAGGCTCATCTAGTGACGCGCCACTCGCGCTCATTAAACCTGGGGGCTTCTTTAACAAAAGCTTATTTATACGGGCTTCACGCCCAACACATGCGTCAAACTTCCACATGTACCTTTTTTCTTCACCATTATATGCATCGATATGACTTAAGTTTTGGTCAAGCTGGGTTGCCTGGCTCATGTGCTTACCCCTACGTTCCCGATTGTTCGGCTAGGCGGTAAAGGGAGCACCTCTGCGATTGTTACTGTCGGGTCAGCCGGATGTGTACCTCAGACTGGGTGAAGCCGGAAGCTAGCGTTCTTAAGGGAATATTCGTTTGGTGAAATAAAAGATGATCTTTTTACTCATTTTATGCGCCCCTAGATGCTTTTTTTCCGCGTCTCTTCACGCAGTCCGGACATGCACCTTAGGGCATGCCTCCCAGTGAAAGGAACCCTTAATGGAACTATTCCCTCTGGAAGATGTTTCTTACTAACCATGTAATATAACATAACTAGTTGGGCACTTGTCTGATAAAGCACTGATGACCCCTACGCCTGGTCTCCACGCATACCCTAGTTCTTATATAACCGCTAGGGTATTCGGACACACTCCGGACCGTCAGGTCCCGAGGTTGAAGCGAAAAGGTCGGCAATGACAAACGATCTACAATCCGGCTAGAAGGCATTATACATGTCAATTCAAAATTACACAGTCATTCTGACTGATTGTATTCCTCTTCTATACCATCTAACAGGCTGTCTAATTTGCAGTCCTGCTAGGAATACTTCGCGGCCAACTCTACTTGGTCGTATACTAAGCTTACAAGGATCTCCTTCCCATCAGGCCCCACTGGTCCGACCTCGGCCATGTGGTTTGGGTCAGACTTCGTAAAACGGGTCTTCACCATGGCCCAGGCCTCCCTAGAGCCTTGTCGGCAGGCCAATATCTTCCACAACCGGAAGCGCCGCCGAGCTCCCTTCAGCTTCTCCGCAAGCTCTCCAACGCCCTCGGGCACGGAGTGGGCAGGCCACAAGGCTTGGGCAATACCCTGCATCGCCTGCCGAATTCGCCCGTGCAGCTGCAAGAGTTCGGGAAGAAGGTCACCCGTAGAACCGGGCATCTCCTCTGCAGGACGACCTGTGAGCATACCTACAGACATTACTCTGTTAGTCGACTTCCTCGCCGAACTCTTTTTTCAAAGTTCGTTCAAGCACTTACTAAAAATGCCGTGTCGAAGCAGCTGATTCTCCTTCGTGGAGTCCGACAGCTGGCCACAAACATCTTTAGGTTCGACGTCCAGCTTGGTGTTGGCGTCCTGAAGATCATTCTTCTCTTGCCTCACCTATGTCAACGTACTCTCACCGGCCTTTAGCCGGCGTAAGAGTTGTTGCTTGTCCGGATCGAGTCCGGCGCCATCTGCAATATGATTTGTCAGATTTGCACCCACACCGCACAATACTAATCTTTCAAAGTGTATCTTACCTGAGGGGGTCTCTTTGGGCTCCCCTGCTGCGGCTACTGTGGCCTCTAGTTGGGCCTTGCACTTTTACAGCTCCTGGGATAGTACGGTATTCTTCTCTGTAAGAAGCTGCATATTAAATGATCCTTAAATCAGTTGCTCTAACTGCTTCAAGTCTCGGGGGCTACTGGCATATATATATATATATATATATATATATATATATATATATATATATATATATATATATTTAACCAAAATTTTCTTACCTGTATGTCTTTTACATACTGCTCCATGGCTCTGGCTAAACCATTTTGAGCGGCACGGAGGTACGCATCTCCCGAATTAAAGGCATCTAAAGCCTCTTGGGAGAAACAAGTGTCGCGTAGAACTGTCCGGCGACGCCTGTGGTTCATGGCACTCTCCACTTCAGAATTTGTGGCAGACAGCCTGTCTGCATCCTCTGTCGGAGGAGCGTCTGGTGCGCGCCTTGTGCTCGCCTCTGCTTCCTGGCCAGACGTTGGAGCCTGGCTGGTGGACGCGCGATTGGCAACCTCTCCGGATGTAGTCCGGCGAGGTCTCTTCGTTCTGAAGATAGCACGAACGTTAATATGCCCTGAAAGAATAACACCAGGAAAACAGAGGGTGTGCTATACCTTTGCGCCGGCATCTCAGTCTGGACTGCATTCCTTTTTGTCCCACGGGGCCCTGCGGCCCCTCGTTGGCTAGCCGCCGCAGGTTCGGCCTCCTGCCTCGGAAATCTCCCCTGCAAAACACGGTTGTCGTCAGAAACACCGGAATACGTGAGAGTGGAATATCTCTCAAGGGAATGAGACTCCGGTGTCTGTCACCTGGGAGGCCGGGATTAACCCTGGGTAATCAGCCGTGATGGCTACCAAGCTATTGTCCTTGCTTAGCTGATGGAACACCCCATCAATAAGCTCCACCGATATGTCCGGATCCTCTTCGGAGTCCGGATCGAGGGACCGTTCTGGGTCCTCGGGCTGTGGAGGGCGGCTGTTTATATCCTTTACCTCCTGTCGTAGTTCCCGCACTGAAGTCGTTAGACTACATATCTAACCGTGGGAGTATAAAACAAACGGGCAAGCGCAATTGTTCACTTACCCAACTTGGAGGATCGTACATAGTAAATCCGGCCTGCGGGTTGACGCGGAGGAATTCCTCCTTTTCTCCCTTGTACAAAGAGGATAAGATCTTTATTAGAGCGACAACTGAGGCCGGCCCCTTACGACCGTAACGGGTGGCGTCATCCTCCCTGTTGAAATCCCACATGGGGTGGCCTCTATATTGAAGCGGCTATACCCCCCGCATAATGCATGCGGGCATGACTCCAATCATGGTCAGTCCGGAATGAGCCAATAGTCTTATCCGGCCCATCAGGTAAAGGACGTCTCTGTCGCTTTCTCTCTGAGAGCTCCGCGGACGCCAGCTCAAGCGTTTCTTCAATGGAGCACTGTTGAACTCAGGGAGACCGACTCGGATAGGGTCCGGTAGCGGGACGTCATCTATGTAAAACCATTCCGAAGGCCAGTCCTCGGATGCCTTCGTTGGGGTGCCGGATAGGTATCCGGTCCCGGCGATGCGCCATACTTCAGCTCCGCCCACTTGGTATATAGACCCCTCTTGAGAACGGGGCACCAGGCAGAATAACCTCTTCCACAGTGCGAAATGAGCCTCAACGCCTAAAAATAGCTCGCAAAGGGCGACGAAACCCGCAATATGCAATACGGATGCGGGCATGAGATTGTGCAGCTGGAGGCCGTAGAACTCCAGAAGCCCGCGGAGAAATGGATGAATTGAAATCCCAGTCCCCTTATTAGATAGGGGACGAGGCACACCCGCTCTCCTTTAGAAGGATTGGGGTGCTTTCCGCTTGTTTTCCGCCATTGTAGGTGGTGAGACCGGCTCGGACCGGGGCCATGTATGCCTGAGGGAGAAATCCCTTGACCTGAAGCGACACTAACTCGCTATGCGGGATGGTGCAACTCTCCCAGTCCCCGGGTTTGGGACCGGAGGGGCGAGGGGAGGAGCTGCGACGGCTGGTCATGTTGGAATGGACCTTTGCTGGAAGCGCTCTGATGATAACTCGCAGAGAGGAGAAGATGTGGTTTGGACCTAAATCCCCATCCCCTTAAATAGGCGGCTCGTTTATACGGCTAGGGGTGTGGATGTAAAAACGCCTCGGCTTTTCGCATTCGTTTGACACATGGAAGACGGCCATTATTGGGCGTGGAAGCCAAGGAGCACTACATTACAAAAGTCGGACATTATTCCTACAGGTACACAAGATTTGGAGAAGAACCCGCCTTGCAATGCCGAACAATCTGTGCGCCGGACTCGTCGTCATTGAAGCCTGGTTCGGGGGCTACTAAGGGAGTCCTGGATTAGGGGGTGTTTGGGTAGCCGGACTATACCTTCAGCCGGACTCCAGGACTATGAAGATACAAGATTAAAGACTTCGTCCCGTGTCCGGATGGGACTTTCCTTGGCGTGGAAGGCAAGCTTGGCGATGCGGATATTCAAGATCTCCTACCATTGTAACCGACTCTATGTAACCCTAACCCTATCCGGTGTCTATATAAACCAGAGGGTTGTAGTCCGTAGGCAATCAAATCCATATACAACAATCATACCATAGGCTAGCTTCTAGGGTTTAGCCTCCTTGATCTCGTGGTAGATCTACTCTTGTACTACCCATATCATCAATATTAATCAAGCAGGACGTAGGGTTTTACCTCCATCGAGAGGGCCCGAACCTGGGTAAAACATCGTGTTCCCTGCCTCCTGTTACCATCCGGCCTAGACGCACAATTCGGGACCCCCTACTCGAGATCCGCCGGTTTTGACACTGACAGTCTTCCTTATGAGTGGCGGTCAGGGACGAGCGATGGTCTTTTCCTACCAATCTATCCCCCTAGGAGCATGCCCGTAGTACTTTGTTTCGGTAACTAATAGATTTTTGCAATAAGTATGTGAGTTCTTTATGACTAATGTTGAGTCCAAAGGATTATACACACTCTCACCCTTCCACCATTGCTAGCCTCTCTAGTACAGCGTAACTTTCGCCGGTACCATAAACCCACCATATACCTTCCTCAAAAAAGCCACAGTACCTACCTATTATGGCATTTCCATAGCCAGTCCGAGATATATTGCCATGCAACCTTCCACTGTTCCATTATTATGACAAGCTCCATCATTGTCCTATTGCTTTGCATGATCATGTAGTTGACATCGTATTTGTGGCACAGCCAGCGTTCATAATTCTTCATACATGTCACTCATGCATCATTGCACATCCCGGTACACCGCCGGAGGCATTCATATAGAGTCATATCTTGTTCTAAGTATCGAGTTGTAATTCTTGAGTTGTAAGAAAATAAAAGTGTGATGATCATCATTATTAGAGCATTGTCCCAGTGAGGAAAGGATGATGGAGACTATGATTCCCCCACAAGTCGGGATGAGACTCCGGACAAAAAAAGAGGCCAAAGAAGCCAAAATAAAAAAGAGGCCATAAAAAAAGGCCCAAATAAAAAAAATAAAAAAATGAGGGAAAAAGAGAGAAGGGGCAATGCTACTATCCTTTTACCACACTTGTGCTTCAAAGTAGCACCATGATCTTCATGATAGAGAGTCTCCTATGTTGTCACTTTCATATACTAGTGGGAATCTTTCATTATAGAACTTGGCTTGTATATTCCAATGATGGGCTTCCTCAAAATGCCCTAGGTCTTCGTGAGCAAGCAAGTTGGATGCACACCCACTAGTTTCTTTTGTTGAGCTTTCATACATTTATAGCTCTAGTGCATCCGTTGCATGGCAATCCCTACTCACTCACATTGATATCTATTGATGGGCATCTCCATAGCCCGTTGATACGCCTAGTTGATGTGAGACTATCTTCTCCTTTTTGTCTTCTCCACAACCACCATTCTATTCCACCTATAGTGCTAAGTCCATGGCTCACGCTGATGTATTGCGTGAAGATTGAAAAAGTTTGAGAACATCAAAAGTATGAAACAATTGTTTGGCTTGTCATCGGGGTTGTGCATGATTTAAATATTTTGTGTGGTGAAGATAGAGCATAGCCAGACTATATGATTTTGTAGGGATAGCTTTCTTTGGCCATGTTATTTTGAGAAGACGTGATTACTTGGTTATTATGCTTGAAGTATTATTATTTTTATGTCAATATTAAACTTTTGTCTTGAATCTTATGGATCTGAATATTCTTGCCACAATAAAGGGAACTACATGGATAAATATGTTAGGTAGCATTCCACATCAAAAATTCTATTTTTTTCATTTACCTACTCGATGACGAGTAGGAATTAAGCTTAGGGATGCTGATACGTCTCCAACATATCTATAATTTTCGATTGTTCCATGCTATTATATTATCAACCTTGGATGTTTCATATGCTATTTTATATGATTTTTGGGACTAACCTATTAACCTAGAGCCCAGTGCGAGTTTCTTTTTTTCCTTGTTTTAGAGTATCGCAGAAAAGGAAAATCAAATGGAGTCCAATTGACCTGAAACTTCACGGAACTTATTTTTGGACCAGAAGAAGCCCACGGAGTATCAGAGTTGGACCAGGAGAGTCACTGGCTGCCCACGAGGGTGGGGGGCGCGCCCACCCCCCTGGGCGGGCCCCCTGCCTCGTGGACAGCCCGGAGGTCCACCGATCTACTTCTTCCTCCCATATATACTGATATACCCTAAAAACTTCGGGGAGCACAATAGATTGGGAGTTCCGCCGCCAGAAGCCTCCGTAGCCACCAAAAGCCAATCTAGACCCGTTCCGGCACCTTGCCGGAGGGGGAATCCCTCTCCGGTGGCCATCTTCATCATCCCGGCGCTCTCCATGACTAGGAGGGAGTAGTTCTCCCTCGGGGCTAAGGGTATGTACCAGTAGCTATGTGTTTGATCTCTCTCTCTCTCTCTCTCTTGTGTTCTTGAGGTGATACGATCTTGATGTATCACGAGCTTTGCTATTATATTTGGATCCTATGATGTTTCTCCCCCTCTACTCTCTTGTAATGGATTGAGTCTTCCCTTTGAAGTTATCTTATCGGATTGAGTCTTTAAGGATTCGAGAACACTTGATGTATGTCTTGCGTGGGATACCCGTGGTGACAATGGGGTATTCTATTGATCCACTTGATGTATGTTTTGGTGATCAACTTGCGGGTTCCGTGACCTTGGGAATCTATGCATAGGGGTTGGCAAACGTTTTCGTCTTGACTCTCTAGTAGAAACTTTGGGGAACTCTTTGAAGTTTTATGTGTTGGTTGAATAGATGAATCTGAGATTGTGTGATGCATATCGTATAATCATGCCCACGGATACTTGAGGTGACATTGGAGTATCTAGGTGACATTAGGGTTTTGGTTGATTTGTGCCTTAAGGTGTTATTCTAGTACGAACTCTAGGGCTGTTTGTGACACTTATAGGAATAGCCCAACGGATTGATTGGAAAGAATAACTTTGAGGTGGTTTCGTATCCTACCATAATCTCTTCATTTGCTCTCCGCTATTAGTGACTTTGGAGTGACTCTTTGTTGCATGTTGAGGGATAGTTATGTGATCCAATTATGTTATTATTGTTGAGGGAACTTGCACTAGTGAAAGTATGAACCCTAGGCCTTGTTTCAACGCATTGCAATACCATTTGTGCTCACTTTTATCATTAGTTACCTTGCTGTTTTTATAATTTCAGATTACAAAAACCATTATATACTATCCATATACCACTTGTATCACCATCTCTTCGCCGAACTAGTGCACCTATACAATTTACCATTGTATTGGGTGTGTTGGGGACACAAGAGACTCTTTGTTATTTGGTTGCAGGGTTGCTTGAGAGAGACCATTTTTATCCTATGCCTCCTACGGATTGATAAACCTTAGGTCATCCACTTGAGGGAAATATGCTACTGTCCTACAAACCTCTGCACTTGGAGGCCCAACAACATCTACAAGAAGAAGGTTGTGTAGTAGACATCAAGCTCTTTTCTGGCGCTGTTGCCGGGGAGGCTAGGTAAGCGGCACTAAAACCCCATCAACTAATCTCTTTTCTGGCGCCGTTGCCGGGGAGGTTAGTGCTTGAAGGTATATCTGCAGATCTTGCAATCGAATCTCTTTGTTTCTTGTTTTATCACTACATTAGTCTATAAAAGAAAACGAAAAAAATGGAATTGAGTTTACCTCATACGCTTCATCTTTTTAATATCTTTAGTGAGTATGATGGAAAGGAAAATTGTGCCAAAGTGTTAGAAGAAGAATGCATTAAAATGTTTGGCACTAAATCTTTGAATGATGAGCATGATTTCAATGTTGTTAGTATGAACTCCTTGAATATCCATAGTACTAATGATGATTGCACTACTTATGATGAAAATGTCTTCTATAAACATGTCAATTTTTGTGGAGTGCATTGGGTTTGCAAGTACATACCAAATAGGGAATATAGATATTGCAAGAGGCATAAGCATTTAGAAACTAAATGGTTGCAATAAAAGCTAGATGTTTGTGCTGAAAGATTCAATATTTATCGCCATCCTTGTGAACTTTGCAATGAACATGGTCATTTAAAGCTCCAATGCTATTTGTTTCATGATAAAGTCATGTCCAAAAATTGTGATAACTTGATTACCCTTGAGCATCATAAAGAGCTTAGTCTTCTTTTGGGTTATGAAGAAATGAGACGTATAACTGAGGGTATTCCAAAATTTAATCTCGATAAATTTCTTGATTTTGATCTAGAGGAAATTACTATGTATTGTGCGGTGAATTGTATTGAAAATACTTATATTGCTAATTACATAAAGAAAAGAAAACAAATAGAATATGAAGAGAATACTAATGAAAGGGAAGAGACTTCCCAATATCCTCCTATTATTTCTTATGATGAGTCGGGTAACGAGGAGGAGCCTTCTATTCAACCAATCTCATTAATAAGGAGCTCCAAAAAGAGGATTGAACCCACACAAGATGTGGTGAAGAAGAAGAAAAGAAAAAGGAAGAGAGATAAAAATCTATCTCTCCCAAATAATGCTACTCCTATCACTATTGTGCCTCATGAAAATATAATTGTGGAAGACGATGCACTTGATGATGATCTCGTTATGCCTATTGCTTGTTGTGATGATTATGATTGGGAAGATAATGATACTTCTTATGATCTTGAAAATCTTTTTGGCACTTTCTCGGAAGAATATGATAATTGCTATACTATTGGTGCTATCCATACTATTAATGATGAGAGTGATTATGCTTATGATACGAAAAGGCCCAAGCTTGGGGATGCTATGTTTGATGAAGATCATGTTTTTGAGAATATATTTACTGCAATTAATGTTTGTCCCAAGCTTGGGGATGCTACGTTTAATGAAGATAATATTTTTAGTCTCCCAAGTTTTGATATGCAAATTTATAATGATGATAGCATGCCTCCTACTTATGATGATTATATTGATGATAGTGGATTTGGAGAGGTCATGACCTTATTTTGTGATGAATCCACTATTCCGGAAGAGGTTCCAATATATTATGAGAACAAAGTTGCTATCTATGATGATTATTGTGATGACTTGTATGATATGAAGAATAATGATATCCATGAAACTTGTCATCATGATTTTAGTTTTCAATTGGACTATGCCTCACATGATAATTATTTTGTTGAGTTTGCTCCCACTATTATTCATGAGAAGAATTTTGTTTATGTGGAGAGTAATAAAATTTCTATGCTTGTAGATCATGAAAAGAATGCTTTATGTGATGGTTATATTGTTGAATTCAATCATCATGCTACTGAAAATTATTATGAGGGAGGAATATATGCTTGTAGGAATTTCAATAATATCAAGTTTCCTCTCTATGTGCTTAAGATCTTGAAGTTATGCTTGTTTTGCTTTCCTATGCAAGTTGATTCTTGTTCCCACAAGTTGTTTTCTCACAATATTCCTATGCATAGGAATTGGGTTAGACTTAAATGTGCTAGTCATATTCTTCATGATGCTCTCTTTATGTTTCAATTCTTATCTTTTATGTGAGCATCATTGAAATCATCATGCCTAACTAGGGGCGTTAAACGATAGCGCTTGTTGCGAGGCAAACCAACTTTATTTTTGTTCCTTGCTTTTTGCTCCTGTTTAGTAATAAATAATTTATCTATCCTCTGTTATGATTGAGTTTTTATGTTTTAGTTAGTGTTTGTGCCAAGTAGAACCGTTGGGAAGACTTGGGGAAAGTCTTGTTGATCTTGCTGTAAAAGACAGAAACTTTAGCGCTCACGAGAATTGCTGCCATTTTTATTGGAGAGTGTTATTTAGTTAATTTTTTTGAAGATAATTAATAGATAAATTCCTCACGTCCAGCAATTTATTTTAGAATTTTTGAGGTTCCAGAAGTTTGCGTTAGTTACAGATTACTACAGACTGTTCTGTTTTTGACAGATTCTGTTTTTCATGTGTTGTTTACTTATTTTGATGAATCCATGGCTAGTAAAAGAGTTTATAAACCATAGAGAAGTTGGAATACAGTAGGTTTAACACCAATGTAAATAAAAGAATGAGTTCATTACAGTAACTTGAAGTGGTGTTTTGTTTTCTTTCATTAACGGAGCTTACGAGTTTTGTGTTAAGTTTTGTGTTGTGAAGTTTTCAAGTTTTAGGTAAAGATTCGATGGACTATGGAATAAGGAGTGGCAAGAGCCTAAGATTGGGGATGCCCAAGGCACCCCAAGGTAATATTCAAGGACAACCAAAAGCCTAAGCTTGGGGATGCCCCGGAAGGCATCCCCTCTTTCGTCTTCGTTCATCGGTAACTTTACTTGGAGCTATATTTTTATTCGCCCCATGATACATGTTTTGCTTGGAGCGTCATTTTATTTCTTTTGTTTTGTTTTCTACTTGAATAAAATACTAATATATGAAACTATTAAATGTTAGAGAGTCTTCACATAGTTGCATAATTATTCGACTACTCAATGAACTTCAGTTATATCTTTTGGAGTAGTTTGTCGTTGCTCTAGTGCTTCACTTATATCTTTTTAGATCACTGCGGTGGTTTTATTTTGAAGAAATAGATGAACTCTCATGCTTCACTTATGTTATTTTGAGAATCTTTTAGAACAGCATGGTAATTTGCTTTGGTTATGAATTTAGTCGTAATATGATGGGCATCCAAGAGGGATATAATAAAAACTTTCATATGAAGTGCATTGAATATTATGAGAAGTTTGGTTCCTTATGATTGTTTTGAGATATGAAGATGGTGATATTATAGTCATGCTAGTTGAGTAGTTGTGAATTTGAGAAATACTTGTGTTAAAGTTTGTGATTCCCGTAGCATGCACGTATGGTGAACCGTTATGTGATGAAGTCGGAGCATGATTTATTTATTGATTGTCTTCCTTATGAGTGGCGGTCGGGGACGAGCGATGGTCTTTTCCTACCAATCTATCCCCCTAGGAGCATGCCCGTAGTACTTTGTTTCGATAACTAATAGACTTTTGCAATAAGTATCCGAGTTCTTTATGACTAATGTTGAGTCCATGGATTATACGCGCTCTCACCCTTCCACCATTGCTAGCCTCTCTAGTACCGCGCAACTTTTGCTGGTACCATAAACCCACCATATACCTTCCTCAAAACAGCCACCATACCTACCTATTATGGCATTTCCATAGCCATTCCGAGATATATTGCCATGCAACCTTCCACCGTTCCGTTATTATGACATGCTCCATCATTGTCATATTGCTTTGCATGATCATGTAGTTGACATAGTATTTGTGGCAAAGCCACTGTCGGTGTCAAAATCGGCGGATCTCGGGTAGGCGGTCCCGAGCTGTGCTTCTAGGCCGGATGGTAACAGGAGGCAGGGGACACAATGTTTTACCCATGTTCGGGCCCTCTTGATGGAGGTAAAACCCTACGTCCTGCTTGATTAATATTGATGATATGGGTAGTACAAGAGTAGATCTACCACGAGACCAGAGAGGCTAAACCCTAGAAGCTAGCCTATGGTATGATTGTATGTTGTCCTACGGACTAAACCCTCCGGTTTATATAGACACCGGAGGGGGCTAGGGTTACACAAGGTCGGTTACAATGGAGGAGATATCCATATCCGTACTTCCTAGTTTGCCTTCCACGCCAAGTAGAGTCCCAAACGAACATGAGACGAAGTCTTCAATCTTATATCTTCATAGTCCAATAGTCCAGCCGAAGGATATAGTCCGGCTGTCCGGAGACCCCCTAATCCAGGACTCCCTCAGTAGCCCCCGAACCAGGCTTCAATGACGATGAGTCCGGCGTGCAGATTGTCTTCGGCATTGCAAGGAGGGTTCCTCTCCAAATTCTGTGTACCTGTTGAAATAGTGTCCGGCCTTTTGAGAATGTTGCGCTCCTTGGCTTCCATGCCCAATAATGGCCACTTTGCACGTGTCAAGCGAATGTGAAGAGGCAGGGTGTTTTTACATTTACCCCCTAGCTGTGTGAATGAGCTGCCTATTAAAAAGACGAGGATACAGATCCAAATCACACCATCCTCCCTTGGCGAGCTTTCAACGGAGCGCATCCGACAGAGATCCATTCCATCATGGCCGGTCGACGCAGATCCTCCTCTCGCTCCCCTAGCCCCAAGCCTGGAGATTGGGAGAGATGTTCTGTCCCACACAGCAAATTAGTGATGCTTCAGACCAAGGGATTTCTTCCCCCAGCATACATGGTCCCGGTTCGAGCCGGGCTCGCCACCTATAATGGCGGAGAGCACGCGGAGAGCCTTCCAATCCCTCTAAGGGAGAGCGGGTATGCCTTGTCCCTCATTTGGTAAGAGGGCTCGGTTATCCAATTCATCGGTTTCTCCGGGGCTCCTGGAGTTCTACGGCCTTTAGTTGCACAACCTTACGCCTGCCTCCATATTGCATATCACGAGCTTCGTAGCCCTTTGCGAGCTGTTTTTGTGCTGTGAGGCTCATTTCGCGCTGTGGAAGAAGCTGTTATGCCTTGTGCCCCGTTCTCAGAAGGGGTCAATATATCAAGTGGGCAAAGCCGAAGTGTGGCGCATTCCTGGGACCGGATATCTATCCGGAACCCCAAAGAAGACGTCTGAAGACTGGCCTTCAGAATGGTTTTATATAGAAGACGTCCCCCTCCCGGACCCTATTCGAATCGGCCTCCCTGAGTTCGACAATGCTCCTTTGAGGAAGCGCCAGAGCTGGCGTCCATGGAGCCCCCTGGAGGAAGATGACAGGGACGTTCTTTACCTGATGAGCCGGATAAGTTTGTTAGCTCGATCCGGATTGACCATGATCGAGGTCATGGCCACATGTATTATGCGGGGGGTGCAGCCGCTTCAGTATAGAGGCCACCCCATGTGGGATTTCAATGGGGAGGATGACGCCACCCGCTACGACCGTAAAGGGCTGGAATCGGTTGCTGCTCTAATAAAGATCTTATCCACTGTACAAGGGAGAAGATGAGGAATTCCTCCGTGTCAACCCGCAGGGCAGATTTTCTATGTACAATCCTCCGAGCTGGGTAAGCGGACACTTTTTCTCGCCCATCCGTTTCATATTCCCATAGTTAAGTATTCAGTCTAGCGATTTCAACGCAGGAGCTGCGCCAGGCTGTAAGGGAGATAAACAACCCCCCTCCACAACTCGAGGACCTGGAACGGTCCCTTGACCTGGCCTTCCAAGAGGATCTGGACATATCTATGGAGCTGATCGATGGGGTATTTTACCAACTGAGCAATGACAACGCCTTGGTGGCCATTACGGCCGATTACCCTGGGCTACTTCCAGCCTCACAGGTAACTGAGACCGAGGTCCCAGTACTTTGAAAAGGGGTCCGTCCTTGCGTGTTTTTGATTACCGTATAACAACCGTGTTTTGCAGGGGAGGTCCTCGAGGCGGAAGGCCGAGCCTGCGGCAACTAGCCAACAAGGGGCCGCGAGGCCAGGCAGGATCAAAAGACACGCAGTCCGGATTGAGACACCGGCGCAGCGGTACGACACGCCGTCTTTTTTCCAAGACATTATTCTCAGAGGCATATTAACGGCCATGCCTTCTTTTTAGGAAAAAGAGCGCCGGACTATACCCGGACAGGCTACTAATCGCGCCTCCACCAGCCAGGCTCCAAGGCCGGATTCGGAGGCGGGAACGAATACGAGGCGTGCACCAGGCGCTCCTCCGACAGAGGATACGGATAGACTGTCCGCCACCAATTCCGAGGTGGAAAGTGCCATGAACCACAGGCGTCGCCGGACTGTTCTTCGTGACGCTTGTTTCTCCCAAGAGGCATTGGATGCCTTCAACTCAGGAGATGCGTACCTCTGTGCCGCTCAAAATGGTCTAGCCAGAGCCATGGAGCAGTATGTAAAACATATACGGGTGAGAAAATTTGATGATTATATATATCAGTAGCCCCTGAGACTTGAAACAGTTAGAATAACTGATTTAAGGATCATTTGTTATGCAGGTTCTTACAGAAAAGAATAGCCAACTGTCCCAGGAGCTGGAAGAGTGCAAAGCCCAACTTCAAGCAGCACTAGTCTGTAGCGGGGGAGCCCAATGAGACCCCCTCTGGTAATATATCTTTCGAATGATAAATATCATATAAAGTGCGGCGTTTATGTAGATCTGACGATAACATTGCAGATGACACTGGAGTAAATCCGGATAAGCAATAGCTCCTACGCCAGCTGAAGGCTGGTGAGAGCGTGCTTACGAGGGTGAGGCAGGAGAAGAATGATCTCCTAGATGCCAACACCAAGCTGGGCATCGAACTGAAGGATGTCCGTGCCCAACTGTCGGACTCCGTTAAGGATAATCGATGGCTTCGACGCGGCCTATTTAGTAAGTGCTTGAACGAACTTTGAAAAAGAGTTCGGCGAGGAAGTTGGCTGACAGAGTTATGTCTGTAGGTATGCTAACAGGTCGTGCTGCAGAGACCCGGTTCTACGGGTGACCTTCTTCCCGAGCTCTCACAACTGCACGAACGAGTTCGGCAGGTGATGCAAGGCGTCGTCCAGGCCTTGTGGCCATCTGTCTCCATGCCCGAAGTCCTTGGAGAGCTTCCAGAGAAGCTGAAGGGAGCGCGGCGGCGCTTCCGATTATGGAAGATAATGGCCTGCCGTCAGGGCGCCAGGGAAGCCTGGGCCATGGTGAAGACGCGGTACATGAAGGCTGACCCGAACCACATGGCCGAGGTCGGACCTGTGGGGCCCGATGGGAAGGAGATCCCTGTGAGCTTAGTGTGTGGCCGAGTAGAGTTGGCCGCAAAGTATTCCCAACAGTACTGTAGACTAGACAACCTATTGGATGGTGTTGAAGAGGAATTCAACCAGTCAAATTGTCTATGTAATCTAAAGATACATGTATAATGCCTTCTAGCCGGATTGTAGATCATTTGTCATTGCGGACCTTTTTGCTTCAACCTCCGGGCCCGATAGTCCGGAGTGAATCCGAATACCCGCTCAGTTATATAAGAACTGGGGTATGCGTAGAGACCAAGCGTAGGGGTCATTAGTGCTTTATCAGACAAGAGCCCAACTAGTTATGTTATATTACATGGGTAGTAAGAAACATCTTCCAGGGAGAATAGTTCCGTTAAGGGTTCCTTTCCCTGGGTAAGCATGCCCTAAAGTGCATGTCCGGACTGCGATAAGAAACGCAGAAAAAACATCAGGGGGTAGATATGGATAATAAATAAAAGTCATCTTTTGTTCACCGATCGAATATTCCCTTAAGAATGCTAGCTTTCGGCTTCACCCAGTCTGAGGTACACATCCGGCTGACCCGGTAGTAACAATCGCAGAGGTGCTCCCCTTATGCCCTAGCTGAATTAACAGGAACATAGGGCATAAATACAAGAGCCAGGCAACCCAGCTTGGCCAAAACTTAAGTCATATTGATGCATATGATGGTGAAAAAAGGTACATGCGGAAGTGTAACACATGTGTTGGGCGTGAGGCCCGGGTAAATAATTTAAGCTTCTGTGAAAGAAGCCCCCAGGTATGGATAGTGCGGCTAGCGCATCTGTAATGTACAAGTGAGGTGCAAGGTGACCCTGGAAGGCCTAGTGAAATGATAAGGGAAAGAAAGAAAGGGAAACAAGACAGATGATGCATATGCAGAAAATGGACAAAGGGAGGTGACTAACATAGAGTCTGGTACTAGGCGTAGAATCTTCGGAGCCTAGCCGTGTTCCATGGGTTCGGCTCGAGTCGACTAGTCGATGCATCCCGCAGTCGGTATGCTCCACCGGTCAGAACTTGGTCAATAACGAAGGGACCTTCCCATTTGGGCTCGAGCTTGTTCTTTTTCTTATCCGGCAGGCGTAGAACTAGTTCGCCAACATTATAAGTTTTGGCATGTACTTCTCTGCTTTGGTATCTGTGAGCTTGTTGCTGGTAAATTGCGGAATGGGCTTTCGCTACGTCGCGCTCTTCCTCCAAGGTGTCCAGACTGTCCTGCCGATCGAGCTCGGCTTCTCTTTCTTCGTACATGCGCACTCGAGGTGAGTCATGAATTATGTCACAGGGCAAGACTGCCTCTGCGTCGTACACCATAAAAAAACGGTGTATATCCGGTACTATGATTCGGCGTGGTCCACAGGCCCCAGAGTACGGAGTCGAGCTCCTCTACCCAATGCGTGTCAGACTCCGTTAAGGAACGCACTAATCTGGGTTTAATGCCGCTCATTATAAGACCGTTTGCTCGTTCGACTTGACCGTTGGTTTGTGGGTGATAGACTGAAGCATAATCGAGCTTGATGCCCATTTTGCTGCACCAGAGTTTTACCTCATCGGCCGTGAAGTTCTTGTCGTTATCAGTGATGATGCTGTGGGGGACGCCGTAACGGTGTACAACCCCGGATATGAAATCTATCACCGGTCCGGATTCGGCTGTTTTAACCAGTTTAGCCTCTATCCATTTGGTGAATTTATCCACCATGACAAATAAGTATTTTTTCTTGTGGGTTCCCCCTTTAAGGGGTCCAACCATGTCAAGCCCCTAGACCGCGCAGGGCCATGTAATGGGGATTGTTTGGAGGGCGGTGGGTGGCATGTGGCTTTGATTTGCAAAGAGCTGGCAACCGGCGCAACATTGGACCAAGTCCTGTGCATCTGCCCGGGCCGTTGGCCAATAGAATCCTGTACGGCAGGCCTTGCTTACAAGAGCCCGGCTGCGGCGTGATGACCGCCGAGTCCGGCGTGGATTTCTGCCAAAAGATTCCGCCCTTCCTCTTCGGAGATGCACCTTTGAAGGACTCGGGTAGTGCTTTCTTGTACAATTCTCCCTCATGGACCCTGTAGGCCTTGGATCGCTGCACTATGCAGCGTGCCTCATTTTGGTCCTCTGGAAGTTCATGTCTAGTTAGGTAGGCCATGAATGGTTCTGTCCACGGGGCAATAATGGCCATTATTTCATGGGCTGAAGGTGTTATTTCGGTGGCGGAGCCTCCGATTGTGTCAGAGAGTTCGGTATCGGGTATTTTGGCCGGGTTCTGACTGTTGTTACCGGTGTCCCCTTCCCATGCTATGGATGGCTTGAAGATCCTTTCTAGAAATATGTTGGGAGGGACCGTGTCACGTTTTGCGCCAATGCGGGCAAGGATATCCGCCGCCTGGTTGTTTTCCCGAGCCACATGGTGAAATTCGAGTCCTTCAAACCGAGCTGACATTTTGAGGACGGCATTTCGATAGGCCGCCATTTTCGGATCCTTGGCGTCAAAATCTCCGTTTATTTGGGATATTGCGAGGTTTGAATCCCCACGCACCTCCAGGCGTTGAATGCCCATGGAGACTGCCATCCGAAGACCATGCAACAGAGCTTCGTAATCGGCTGCATTGCTGGAATCTGTATACAATATTTGCAGTATGTACCGAACGGTATCTCCAATTGGGGACGTCAGGACGACGCCAGCCCCTAGACCGGCCAGCATTTTAGAACCGTCGAAGTGCATGATCCAATTGGAGTATGCGCCGTACTCTTTAGGGAGTTCGGCCTCCGTCCATTCGGCGACGAAGTCGGCCAGTACTTGCAATTTAATGGCTCGGCGAGGTGTGTATGTTATGGAGAATGCGAGGAGCTCAATGGCCCATTTGGCAATCCGACCCGTAGCATCGCGGTTGTTGATAATATCATTAAGTGGCACTTCCGAGGCTACTGTAATCGAACACTCTTGAAAGTAGTGTCGCAGTTTCCGTGATGCCATGAATACCGCATATGCTATATTTCGGTAATGCGGGTACCGTGATTTGCATGGAGTGAGGACAGTGGATACATAGTATACCGGCTTTTGAAGAGGGAATTTGTGTTCGTCTGCTTCCCGTTCGACAACAAGCACCGCGCTTACAACTTGATGAGTTGCCGCAATATACTACATCATTGGTTCGCCGATGTTTGGTGCGGCCAGGATCGGGTTGGTTGCCAGAATGGCCTTTATTTCTTCCAATCCGGTTGTAGCCGCGTCCGTCCACTCGAAGTGTTCGGTGCGCTGAAGGAGGCGATAAAGGGGTAAAGCCTTTTCTCCCAAGCGGGAGATAAAGCGGCTTAGAGCCGCCACACATCCAGTTAGCTTCTGGATTTGTTTGAGGTCCGTTGGGGTAGCCAACTGTGACAACACTCGGATTTTGGCCGGATTAGCTTCAATACCTCTACTGGAGACAATGAATCCCAGGAGCTTTCCGGCTGGTACGCCGAAAACACATTTTTCCGGATTGAGTTTGATGTCATATGTTCGGAGGTTGTCTAATGTGAGCCTCAAGTCGTCTATCAAAGAGTCGACGTGTTTGGTTTTGACGACCACATCGTCTACGTATGCCTCTACTGTTTTGCCGATTTGTTTCTCCAGACATGTCTGAATCATGCGCTGATATGTTGCGCCGGCGTTTTTGAGCCCAAAAGGCATTGTGTTAAAACAAAAGGGACCGTATGGTGTGATGAATACTGTTGCGGCTTGGTCGGACTCCGCCATCTTGATTTGGTGGTAACCGGAGTATGCGTCGAGGAAACACAATGACTCATGTCCTGCAGTAGCATCAATGATTTGATCAATGCGTGGGAGGGGGAAGGGATCCTTTGGGCAAGCTTTATTGAGGTCTTTGAACTCGACACAAAGGCGCCAGGATTTGTCCTTCTTTGGTACCATCACCAGGTTTGCTAGCCAGTCTGGGTGTTTTATTTCTTTGATAAATCCGGCCTCCAATAACTTGGCTAGTTCCTCTCCCATGGCCTGTCTTTTAGGTTCAGAGAAACGTCGAAGATCTTGCTTGACCAGCTTGAATCCCTTTAGGATATTGAGGCTATGCTCGGCCAGCCTGCGTGAGATTCCTGGCATGTCTGAGGGATGCCAGGAAAATATGTCCCACTTCGCGCGCAGGAACTCCCGTAGTGCGGCGTCCACAGCGGGGATTAGTTGTGCCCCGATGGAGGCTGTTTTTGTAGGGTCCATTGGGTGGACTTGGAATTTGACTATTTCATCCGTTGGTTTAAAAGAGGTGGACTTGGATCTCTTGTCGAGTATCACGTCGTCCCTGTCC
The DNA here is from genome assembly GCF_002162155.2 of Triticum dicoccoides. Lineage (NCBI taxonomy): Eukaryota > Viridiplantae > Streptophyta > Magnoliopsida > Poales > Poaceae > Triticum > Triticum dicoccoides. The sequence goes on along the minus strand of NC_041384.1, from coordinate 48,472,141 downwards.
ACTTTGGAGTGTAGTGTAGTTAATTCCTCGGCCGAGAGGGCTTCGGATAATGCCTCGAGGGCCAATGCGGCTGTTTTGTTTTCGGCGCGGAGTGCTGTGTCCGGATCGCTGGCGAGAGTGATAATTCCGTTGGGCCCGGGCGTTTTGAGCTTCATGTACCCCTAATGTGCTACAGCTTGGAAGATTGTGAATGCCTCCCGTCCTAAAAGAGCGTGATAACCACTGCTGAACAGGGCCACTTGGAATGTAATTTCTTCGGACCTGTAATTATCCGGCGTGCCGAATACCACATCTAGTGTGATTTTCCCAGCACAGCGTGCTTCCCGACTGGGGATGATTCCTCTAAAGGTTGTGCTACTTTGCTCAATGCGGCTCCAGTCTATTTCCATCTTTTGAAGAGTTTCCTCATAAATGAGATTTAATCCACTGTCGTCGTCCATGAGTACCTTGGTGATTCGAAAGCCGTCCACGATTGGACTGAGGACCAGTGCGGCTGGTGCTCGGGCTGTTCAGAATTTGGGTTCATCACTGGCATTGAAGGTAATAGCCGTGTCACTCCATGGATTTGTTGCTGCTACATGGCAGATTTCAGCCGTGCAGCAGAGTGTTCGCTTGCGTCTATTATTTGACGCAAAGGTCTCGAACACTGTTAACACCGTATTGTTGTCCACTGGATGGTGCTCTGTGGTATTTGGGAGAAGTAGATCCTCACCAGTTTTGGCCACCTGCCGGAGTATCCAACATGCTCTAAGGCTGTGTGTTGGTATTGTATCCGTTGTACTATGAATTTTGCAGGGTCCGTTGAGCCATCCCTCTAGTACAGTTCCTTGCCTCGTAGAGGGTTTTTGCTTTTTGGTAGTTAACCCGGGTGTATTGTGATAATGCACCCTTTTATTTCGGACTGGGTTTGTATTCATGGCCGGATTATCCCAAAAGTTTACTTCGGTTTTCCAGGCACTTTCCATCGCACAGTATTTTCGTACTATGGACGCCAAGTCAGCGAAGCGTGTTATCTCACGGCGACTTATGGCATTAAGGATTCCCTTGTCCGTCCAATTATTGCAGAAAAATAGGATTGCGTCTTCCTCGCGACAGTCCTTAACCTCGTTCATCGCAAGGAGGAATCTTGCCCAATAGTGATGTACTGTTTCCTGGGGCTCTTGCCTGATGTGGGAAAGCTCTCTTATGTTTGGGTGGGTGGGTGGAATTGGATCCGAACCCTCACCTGCTCTGGGATCCAGGGGCCGAGGAATTTCCAATTTGAAAGTTCTGATTCCGGGGTGTGACCCGATAATCCTGGCCCGCTGCCTGACTCTAAGTTCAGGGATTGGATGTTGTCCTCCCGCGAACGGGCATCCGGCTCAGAGAGCTCGGGAATCCGGACATATTTGGTCCTCATGATAGAGGAAAGGTCGCCGCATTGTTCCTCCCCCACTGCAATATGATGGGTGAGCTGGGGAGAGTTGATCTCTCTCAGATCGGGTTTAGGCCCAATCTGATCGTAGTCTGTAGCGACTCCCAGGGCGGCGATGCAATCCAAGAGTTCCGAGTTGACGTGAAGATTGCTTTTGATGACCCGAGAAGTCATCGTCGACGCATCGGCCGAACAGGCGGTCATAAGAAAACCACCTAGCCGGAGAGTTTGGCCGACAGGCAAAGCTTCCTTAGCAACAGTGCTGTCTTTAAAGACGGGATGAGGCATCCTTCTTGATGACGACAGCACAGCGGAACTCTCAATGAAAGCACCAATGTCGGTGTCAAAACTGGCGGATCTCGGGTAGGGGGTCCCGAACTATGCGTCTAGGCCGGATGGTAACATGACGCAGGGGACACAATGTTTTACCCAGGTTCGGGCCCTCTTGATGGAGCTAAAACCATACATCCTGCTCGATTAATATTGATGATATGGGTAGTACAAGAGTAGATCTACCACGAGATCAGAGAGGCTAAACCCTAGAAGCTAGCCTATGGTATGATTGTATGTTGTCCTACGGACTAAACCCTCCGGTTTATATAGACACCGGAGGGGGCTAGGGTTACACAAAGTCGGTTACAAAGAAGGAGATATCCATATCCGTACTGCCTAGCTTGCCTTCCACGCCAAGTAGAGTCCCATCCGGACACGAGACGAAGTCTTCAATCTTGTATCTTCATAGTCCAATAGTCCGGCTGATGGATATAGTCCGGCTGTCCGGAGACCCCCTAGTGCAGGACTCCCTCAGCCACCATTCATAATTCTTCATACATGTCACTCATGCATCATTGCACAGCCCGGTACACCGCCGGAGGCATTCATATAGAGTCATATCTTGTTCTAGGTATCGAGTTGTAATTCTTGAGTTGTAAGAAAATAAAAGTGTGATGATCATCATTATTAGAGCATTGTCCCAGTGAGGAAAGGATGATGGAGACTATGATTCCCCCACAAGTTGGGATGAGACTCCGGACAAAAAAAGAGGCCAAAGAAGCCCAAATAAAAAAAAGAGGCCATAAAAAAGAGAAGGCCCAAATAAAAAAATAAAATAAATAAAAAATGAGAGAAAAAGAGAGAAGGGGCAATGCTACTATCCTTTTACCACACTTGTGCTTCAAAGTAGCACCATGATCTTCATGATAGAGAGTCTCCTATGTTGTCACTTCCATATACTAGTGGGAATCTTACATTATAGAACTTGGCTTGTATATTCCAATGATGGGCTTCCTCAAAATGCCCTAGGTCTTCGTGAGCAAGCACGTTGGATGCACACCCACTAGTTTCTTTTGTTGAGCTTTCATACATTTATAGCTCTAGTGCATCTGTTGCATGTCAATCCCTACTCACTCACATTGATATCTATTGATGGGCATCTCCATAGCCCATTGATACGCCTAGTTGATGTGGGACTATCTTCTCCTTTTTGTCTTCTCCACAACCACCATTCTATTCCACCTATAGTGCTATGTCCATGGCTCATGCTCATGTATTATGTGAAGATTGAAAAAGTTTGAGAACATCAAAAGTATGAAACAATTGCTTGGCTTGTCATCGGGGTTGTGCATGATTTAAATATTTAGTGTGGTGAACATAGAGCATATCCAGACTATATGATTTTGTAGGGATAGCTTTCTTTGGCCATGTTATTTTGAGAAGACATGATTACTTGGTTAGTATGCTTGAAGTATTATTATTTTTATGTCAATATTAAACTTTTGTCTTGAATCTTATGTATCTGAATATTCTTGCCACAATAAAGGGAACTACATGGATAAATATGTTAGGTAGAATTCCACATCAAAAATTCTATTTTTATCATTTACCTACTCGAGGACGAGCAGAAATTAAGCTTGGGGATGCTGATATGTCTCCAACGTATCTATAATTTTTGATTGTTCCATGCTATTATATTATCAACCTTGGATGTTTTATATGCATTTATATGCCATTTTATATGATTTTTGAGACTAACCTATTAACCTAGAGCCTAGTGCCAGTTTCTGTTTTTTCCTTGTTTTAGAGTATCGCAGAAAAGGAAAATCAAACGGAGTCCAATTGACCTGAAACTTCACGGAACTTATTTTTGGACCAGAAGAAGCCCACGGAGTATCGGAGTTGGACCAGGAGAGTCCCAGGCTGCCCACGAGGGTGGGGGGCGCGCCCACCCCCTGGGCGCGCCCCCCTACCTTGTGGACAGCCCAGAGGTCCACCGACGTACTTCTTCCTCCCACATATACCCATATACCCTAAAATCTTCGGGGAGCACAATAGATCGGGAGTTCCGCCGCTAGAAGCCTCCGTAGCCACTGAAAGCCAATCTAGACCCATTTCGGCACCCTGCCGGAGGGGGAATCCCTCTCCGGGTTGCCATCTTCATCATCCCGGCGCTCTCCATGAAGAGGAGGGTGTAGTTCTCCCTCGGGGTTGAGGGTACGTACCAGTAGCTATGTGTTTGATCTCTCTCTCTCTCTCTCTCGTGTTCTTGAGGTGATACAATCTTGATGTATCGTGAGCTTTGCTATTATATTTGGATCCTATGATGTTTCTCCCCATCTACTCTCTTGTAATGGATTGAGCCTTCCCTTTGAAGTTATCTTATCGGATTGAGTCTTTAAGGATTTGAGAACACTTGATGTACGTATTGCTTGGGATACCTGTGGTGACAATGGGGTATTCTATTGATCCACTTGATGTATGTTTTGGTGATCAACTTGCGGGTTCCGTGACCTTGGGAATCTATGCATAGGGGTTGACACACGTTTTCGTCTTGCCTCTCCGGTAGAAACTTTGGGGCACTCTTTGAAGTTCTGTGTGTTGGTTGAATAGATGAATCTGAGATTGTGTGATGCATATCGTATAATCATGCCCACGGATACTTGAGGTGACATTGGAGTATCTAGGTGACATTAGGGTTTTGGTTGGTTTGTGTCTTAAGGTGTTATTCTAGTACGAACTCTAGGGCTGTTTGTGACACTTATGGGAATTGCCCAACTTTGAGGTGGTTTCGTACCCTACCATAATCTCTTCGTTTGCTCTCCGCTATTAGTGACTTTGGAGTGACTCTTTGTTGCATGTTGATTGATAGTTATGTGATCCAATTATGTTATTATTGTTGAGGGAACTTGCACTAGTGAAAGTATGAACCCTAGGCCTTGTTTCAATGCATTGCAATACCGTTTGTGCTCACTTTTATCATTAGTTACCTTGCTGTTTTTATAATTTCAGATTACAAAAACCATTATCTACTATCCGTATACCACTTGTATCACCATCTCTTCGCCGAACTAGTGCACCTATACAATTTACCATTGTATTGGGTGTGCTGGGGACACAAGAGACTCTTTGTTATTTGGTAGCAGGGTTGCTTGAGAGAGACCATCTTCATCCTACGCCTCCTACGGATTCATAAACCTTAGGTCATCCACTTGAGGGAAATATGCTACTGTCCTACAAAGCTCTACACTTGGAGGCCCAACAACGTCTACAAGATGAAGGTTGTGTAGTAGACATCACTTGTGCACCGTGCGGGGGCGTTCTTTTGGCCAAACAGTGGCGCCAATGAATCGTCAGTGAGCCTGTTCCCGCGCAACCTCGCAGGTTCCTGTGCAAGCTTCCCGCCCGACTCGGTGAAATCCCCCATAATCCCAAAGCTTACCGGCCTGCTATAAAAACCCTCACGGCCGGCGGGTCCTGCGTCGCATTTTCCCCTCCCTCCCTGTAGCTTATCTCATGTGCTTCTCCCACAATCGCCAATGGTACCGGTCTGTCTTCGTCGCTCAGCCACTCCGCCGTCATCAAAGGACAGCTCCAGCTGGGAGGCTACGCCGCGTCGACGGCGCAGTCACTGGCGTAGTGTAGTGTGTGTGGCGTCCTTGTTGGGTGTGCACAGAACACCCACCAAATGCTTCGCCGCCACTGCTCGTAGGCGGCTGTTGCTAGCCGCCATTTCCACCACACCACCATCGAAAGCCAGGGCCATCACCTGCTGCACCGCCGCGGCCCGAAGGCGAGAGGTGGCCGTCGTGGCCGCCACCCCACTGCCCGCCACCGTGGCCATCACCCGCTCCGCCACTGCTGCCCGAAGACGGGAGGTGGTTGTCGTGGCTGCCACCCCATCGTTGGCCACCGTGGCCGCCAGTCTGTCGTCGACCGTCGGGATCATCACCCGCTGCGCCACCGCTGCCCGGAGAAGGGAGACGGAGGTGGAGGCCCGCACGTGCGTCAGCGACCTTGCGCGTGATAACCCACAAGTATTGGGGATCAATTGTAGCCTCTTTCGATAAGTAAGAGTGTTGAACCCAACGAGGAGCTAAAGGTAGAACAAATATCCCCTCAAGTTCTATCGACCATCGATACAACTCTACGCATGCCTAACATTTGCTTTACTTAGAAGAAGGATAAAACTAGAAGTACTTTGTAGGTGTAACGGGATAGGTTTGCAAGGATATAAAGAGCACGTAAATAAAAACTAGGGACTGTTTAGGTAAAGAAGCAATAAAGTTAGTATAACGAGTGTGGAAAGTGGTGGTAGGAGTTGCGAAATTGTCCCTAAGCAATTGACTACTTTACTAGAGCGATAGCAAATTTTATGTGGGAGAGGCCACTGCTAGCATGTCATTCCTGACTTGAAATTCTATGCACTTATGATTGGAACTATTAGCAAGCATCCGCAACTACTAACGTTCATTAAGGTAAAACCCAATCATAGCATTAAGATATATTGGCCCCCCTCCAATCTCGTATGCATCAATTTCTATGCTAGGTTGAAGCTTCTGTCACTCTTGCCCTCCAATACATAGTCCTATGAACATACAACTAACCCTATGGTGTGATCCACGCGCGCGCTCATATGATGGGCACCAAAGGACAGCAACATAACCACAAGAAAATTAAACCAATCATAGCAATTCACCAATTACCGATAGGACAACGAAAATCTACTCAGACATCATAAGATGGCAACACATCATTGGATAATAATATGAAGCATAAACCACCATGTTCAAGTAGAGGGTACATCGGGTTATGGGAGAGTGGACCGCTGTAGATAGATGGGGGAAGGTGATGAAGATGTTGGTGAAGATGATGGAGGTGTTGGTGTAGATCGCTGTCACACGATGATGGCCCCGGCGGCGTTCCGGCGCCACCGGGAGAGAGGGGGATAGGGCTCCCCTTCTTCTTCCTCTACTTCTTCCTTGACCTTCTCCCTAGATGGGAGAAGGGTTTACCCTCTGGTCCATGGCCTCCATGGCGGCAGAGGGGCGAGAGCCCCTCCGAGATTGGATCTATCTCTCTATCTCTCTGTGTTTCTGTGTTCCCTGATTCCGCCCTTTCACCGTTTATTAAATTCCCGGAGATCCGTAACTCCGATTGGGCTGAAATTTTAACATGATTTCTATCCGGATATTGGCTTTCTTTCGGCGAAAGAAGGGCACCAACCGCCTTACAGGGTGGCCACGAGGGCCCAGGGCGCGCCCCCTGCCTCGTGGCCCCCTCGGGCATCGTCTCGCATTGATTCTTCTCCCAAAAATCACATATATTCCAAAAAAAATCTCCGTCAGTTTTTCTCCCGTTTGGACTCTGTTTGATATGGATTCTCTATGAAACCAAAAACATGCAATAAAGAGGAAGTGGTAATGTGCACTGGATCAATATTTTAGTCCCCAGAAGTATATGAAAGTTGTATAATATTGGCATGGAACAATCAAAAATTATAGATACGACGGAGACGTATCAGCATCCCCAAGCTTAATTCCTGCTCGTCCTTGAGTAGATAAATGATAAAAAAGATATTTTTTGATGCGGAATGCTACCTAGCATAATCTTGATCATGTAATCTAATCATGGCATGAATATTAAGACACAAGTGATTAAAAGAAATAGTCTATCATTTGACATTAAGACAATAATACTTCAAGCATACTAATAAAGAAATCATGTCTTTTCAAAATAACATGGCCAAAGAAAGTTATCCCTACAAAATTATATGGTCTGGCTATGCTCCATCTTCACCACACAAAGCATTCAAATCATGCACAACCCCGATGACAGGCCAAGCAATTGTTTCATACTTTTGATGTTCTCAAACCTTTTCATCTTTCGCGCAATACATGAGAGTGAGCCATTGACATAGCACTATATGTGGAATAGAATATGATAATGGAGTTTGTGTGAAGAAGACAAAAAAGAGAAAGTCTCACATCGACGCGGCTAATCAACGGGCTATGGAGATGCCCATCAATTGATGTCAATGCGAGGAGTAGGGATTGCCATGCAACAGATGCACTAAGAGCTATAAGTGTATGAAAGCTCAAAATGAAACTAAGTGGGTGTGCATACAACTTGCTTGCTCATGAAGACCTAGGGCATTTAGGGAAGCCCATCGTTGGAATATACAAGCCAAGTTCTATAATGAAAATTCCCACTAGTATATTAAAGTGATAACTCAAGGGAATCTCTATATGAAGAACATGGTGCTACTCTATGAAGAACATGGTGCTACTCTGAAGCACAAGTGTGGTAAAAGGATAGTAACATTGTCCCTTCTCTGTTTTCTCTCATTTTTTATTTTCTCCTCTCTTTTTTTCTTTTTTTGTAGGCTTTTTTGGCCTCTCTCTTTTTTGGGGCTTCTTTGGCAACTTTTATTTTGATAACCCATGGGACAATGTTCTAATAATGATGATCATCACACTTTTATTTACTTACAACTCAATATTACAACTCGATAATAGAACAAAATATGACTCTATATGAATTCCTCTGGCGGTGTACCGGGATGTGCAATGATCTAGCATAGCAATGCCATCAAAAAACGGACAAGCCATGAAAACATCATGCTAGCTATCTCACGGTCATGCAAAGAAATATGACAATGATGCTCAAGTCATGTATATGAAGATGATGGAAGTTGCATGGCAATAAATCTCAGAATGGCTATGGAAATGCCATGATAGGCAGCTATGGTTACTATTTTGAGGAAGATATAAGGAGGCTTATTTGTGATAGAGCGTATCATATCATGGGATTTGGATGCATCGGTGAAGTCTGCACTGACTCTCAAGGTGGGAAAGGGCAATGCACGGTACCTAAGAGGCTAGCAATGATGGAAGGGTGAGAGTGCGTACTCGACATTAGTCATAAAGAACTCACATACTTATTGCAAAAATCTATTAGTCATCGAAACAAAGTACTACGCACATGCTCCTAGGGGGATAGATTGGTAGGAAAATACCATCGCTCGTCCCCGACCGCCACTCATAAGGAAAACAATCAATAAATTCCTCATGCGCCAACTTCGTTACATAACGGTTCACCATACGTGCATGCTACGGGAATCACAAACTTCAACACAAGTATTTCCACAACCCACAACTACCCACTAGCCTGACTCTAATATCACCATCTTTATATCGCAAAACTATTGCAAGGAATCAAACATATCATATTCAGTTATCTACAAGTTTTATGTAGGATTTTATGACTAACCATGTGAATGACTAATTCATGTCATCTCTCTAAATAGATATAAGTGAAGCAAGAGAGTTTAATTGTTTCTACAAAAGATATGCCCACGCTCTAACAAATATAAGTGAAGCAAAAGAGCATTCTGCAAATGGCGGGTTTCTATGTGAAGAGAAACAGGCAATCCAAACTTCAAATGATATAAGTGAAGCACATGAAGCATTCTACAAAGCCATACTCAAAAGATATAAGTGACGTACAAAGAGCATTCTATAAATCAACCATGGACTATCTCATACCAGCATGGTGCATCAAAGAAAAGTGAAAACTAAATGCAAAAGATGCTCCAAGATTTGCACATATCACATGAACGAAACGAAACCGAAAACATACCGATACTTCTTGAAGAAAGATGGGATGCCTTCCGGGGCATCCCCAAGCTTAGACGCTTGATTATCCTTGAAAATTTACTTGGGGTGCCTTGGGCATCCCCAAGATTGAGCTCTTGCCCCTCCTCCTTCTCCTCATATCGAGACCTCCTCGATCTTTGATCACTTCATCCACACAAAACTCAACAGAAAGCTCGGTAAGATCCGTTAGTATAATAAAGCAAATCACTACTCTAAGTACTTCTGCAAACCAACTCATATTTTGTTTTTGCATTCTAGCTACTTTAATATAACTTTTCCATGACTTAATCCACTGAGAGAAATCGATAGTTTCATCAAAACAAGTAAACTATGCATCAAAAATAGAATCTGTCTTAAACAGGACAGTCAGTAGTAATCTGAACATTCACCATACTTCTAGTACTCCAAAAATTCTGAAAATATTAATAAAAATGAACAATTTCTATAGAAAGACAACACAAAAAGGTTCAGAACCGTTTGATGTTCTAGTAAAAAAATGTAAAATCGGGCGCTACAGCCAAAGTTTCTGTCTTGCACCGCATAAACCAACAAGCAATGTAAACATCCTAAATGCAAATCTTGGCAGATTATTTTTAATTTTAAACTTTATAAAAGCACATAACAGAAATAAATGACTCTCTAAAACTTCCGGGTTGTCTCCCTGGCAGCGCTTTCTTTAAAGCCATTAAGCTAGGCATATAGTGCTCAAGTAATGGATCCACCCGGATCCCAAGGTATATCAAAGCCAATTTTAATTAATAATGATTTGTGATTTAGTAGAGAGCACAAAGCAACATATATCATGCAATGACTAAATCTAACTCCCTTCCTATGCATCGGCATGTCATACAAGAACAATTCATGAACATCAAGTAAAGGCCAATACATAGCATAAACAGTTTCCTGCAATTTTATCGTGTGGGAAACATAGAGAGGTGGAGATATAGTTCCCCTCTCATAATAATTGCAAGTAGGATCAGCAAGCACATGCATATTATATCTATCAAAATCATCATGTGTGGTAGTAAAATGCAACCCATCAATATAATCCTTAATAAGGGCAAACTTCTCCGATATAGTGTAGTTGGGAGAATTCAAAAAGATAATAGGACTATCATGCGTGGGTGCAATAGCAACAATTTCATGTTTAACATAAGGAACTATAGCAAGTTCATCTCCACAAGCATAATTCATATTGGCATCTTGGCCACAAGCATAGCAAGCATCATCAAAAAGGGATATTTCAAAAGAATCAACGTGATCATAACAATCATCATAGCATTCATCCTTCAGTAAGAACGAAGGGACATTAAATAATGTATGAGTTGGAGAGTTACTCTCATTAGAAGGTGGACACAGGTAGCTAATCCTATCTTCCTCCTTTTGTTCTTCGCTCTCCTCATCATATTTTTCATCCAATGAGCTCACAGTTTCATCAATTTCTTCTTCCATAGACTCCTGCAAAATATTAGTCTCTTCTTGGACAGCGGAGGAGTCCTCAATATATGGTTTAACATAGGCATTAGAAGAATAATTATCATAACAATATTTAAGTATGGAAAAATTTTCAGATTTGTAAAGAGTAGCATCATACTTTTCAATCAAAGAAGCAATTTCATAAGCTCCCTTAAAAGCAACAAATTCTTCAATTTGTTGAACATCATAGTAATTATAAACATCCTTAGCATACGAAGATATTATTCCATTATCACTAAACTCACATTGATAGGGAAGGTGTTTCTTAGGGTCTTCAGAACAACAAGTAAAATTATATATTTCACATAAATTCCAAGCATAGCATTGCAAACGATGAATTTGATCCAGTAAAAGTTTCCCTTTTTTAGATAAGCGGTGTCGCACATAACAAGCATGCTCATCGAAAGATTTGCCCTCAACTAAGCTAGTTGGGGTTTTAGCACGAGCAGATAGGGATCAAAGATGATCCAAGTAAAAAGCTTCAGGAGTGTGATAGATTTTGAGAGGTTCGTCAACCATTGGGGTAGTAGTACAACTAATTTTTTGGTATTTTGCGTTTCCTACCCATAACTAAAGGTAGAAAACAAGAGTACAAAATAAAAACTACTTAGTGATAAAGCAAACAAGCACACACGAGAATATTCACCCCACGCTATAACTCCCCGTCAACGGCGCTAGAAAAAGGTCTTGATAACCCACAAGTATAGGGATCAATTGTAGCCTCTTTCGATAAGTAAGAGTGTTGAACCCAACGAGGAGCTAAAGGTAGAACAAATATTTCCACAAGTTCTATTGACCACCGATACAAGTCTACGCACGCTTAATGTTCGCTTTACCTAGAACAAGTATAAAACTAGAAGTACTTTGTAAGTGTAACTTGATAGGTTTGCAAGGATATAAAGAGCATGTAAATAAAACTAGGGGCTGTTTAGGTAAAGAAGCAATAAAGTTAGTATAACGAGTGTGGAAAAGTGGTGGTAAGAGTTGCGAAATTGTCCCTAAGCAATTGACTACTTTACTAGACCGATCGCAAGTTTTATGTGGGAGAGGCCACTGCTAGCATGTCATCCCTGACTTGAAATTCTATGCACTTATGATTGTAACTATTAGCAAGCATCCTCAACTACTAACTTTCATTAAGGTGAAAGCTAATCATAGCATTAAGATATATTGGTCCCCCTTCAATCATGTATGCATCAATTTCTATGCTAGGTTGAAGCTTCTGTCACTCTAGCCCTCCAATACATAGTCCTATCAACATACAACTAACCCTATGGTGTGATCCACGCGCGCACTCATATGATGGGCACCAAAGGACAGCAACATAACCACAATAAAATTAAACCAATCATAGCAATTCACCAATTACCGATAGGACAACGAAAATCTACTCAGACATCATAAGATGGTAACACATCATTGGATAATGATATGAAGCATAAAGCACCATATTCAAGTAGAGGGTACAGCGGGTTGTGGGAGAGTGGACCGCTGTAGATAGATCGGGGAAGGTGATGAAGATGTTGGTGAAGATGACGGAGGTGTTGGTGTAGATCGCCGTCACACGATGATGGCCCTGGCGGCGTTCCGGCACCACCGGGAGAGAGGGGGAGAGCCCCGCTTCTTCTTCCTTGACCTTCTCCCTAGATGGGAGAAGGGTTTACCCTCTGGTCCGTAGCCTCCATGGTGGCGGAGGGGCGAGATCCCCTCCGAGATTGGATCTGTCTCTCTCTGTTTCTGCGTTCCCTGATTCTGCCCTTTCACCGTTTCTTAAATTCCCAGAGATTCGTAACTCCGACTGGGCTGAAATTCTAACACAATTTCTATCTGAATATTGGCTTTCTTGAGGCGGAAGAAGGGCATCAACCGCCTTAATAGGTGGCCACGAGGACCCAGGGCATGCCTGACCCCCTATGGCGCGCCCCCTTCTTCGTGGCCCCCTCAAGCATCGTCTCGCGTTGATACTTCTTCCCAAAAATTACAGATATTCCAAAAAAAATCTCCATCAGTTTTTATCCCGTTTGGACTCCTTTTAATATGAATTTTCTGTGAGACAAAAATCATGCAACAAAGTGGAACCGGCATTGGGCACTGGATCAATATGTTAGTTGCAAAAATAGTATAAAAGGTTGCCAAAAAGTATATGAAAGTTGTATAATATTGGCCTGGAACAATCAAAAATTATAGATATGACGCAGACGTATCAGCATGCTACATCAAGTTCCTACGGGAGGAGGAGGTGGAGCGCCTCATCGAGCACACAAATAGCCTTACCGCAGTCGTGGCCGCAGCACACACCGACGCAGAGGCGAGGAATCGGGAGATCTACGAGCAGTCCGGCTGCTTCCAGAGGGATCGTCTGGAGCGGCAGTGGGCATTCAAGCTGGCGAGCGTCGCTGAACGTGCTGCAGTGGCAGGCACCGTATTCCATTTCTCCAGCTCATCGGTAGGCTCCTCCTCCTCCTCATCCTCTGCCTCTTACTGAGCGCGCTCGGCAAAGGAGAGGCTGCCAGAAGTAGCACAAAGCCCCTCCGTGGTAGTAGTAGTATTTAGGGGCTATTTTGTTTAGTTCATCTGACTATAGATGTGTGGTCGAACTATACAACTCACTTCAAATTAGCTAGTATATATAGTTGAACTAGCTATTTTAGTACGTGGTTGGCAACAATTGGGGAACATTTTGGTCGATTCAGCTGCCGAGTTGAACTGTTTGTATAAATTAAGAACGGCTGCTTAATCTATGAATGAAATCTATGCTTAATTACTGAATTTTAGTTGCAAAAATTAGATAGTGCTAGTGATTTCTAGCTGCATATTTTGACAAATCACAATGTTACAAGGATTGACAAATGGCAACGTTACTAGATCAACAAATGTCAATCTTTCCAGTTTGACAAATGGCAACATACCCAATATGACAGATGCAAATCTTACCAAATTGTTTGTACGTGGTTGCACATGGGTCATCCAAAACAACCGTTTGCATTGAAGGGATGCACAAATCCTGCGCTGCGGATTTTCCCTCGACTTAAGGGGGAAGACCATAGCTCTCACTTTGCAGACGGGCGTTCTATCTAAAACGTTTGCGATCAAGAGCTGCACAAATCCTGGTCGGCACATTTTCTCTTGGCTTCCCGGGGAAGCTATCGGCACGCCTTCTATTTAGTCAAGCACTCAAGCAACTATCCGCACGGCACCTCCTAGCCACTACAAGAGTGAGGCATGGTGTCACGTGTATGGTTAATAGAACGCACACAATTTAAATTATACAGAACGTTTGAGATGTTACAGTGGTAGCTATTTGTTTGAAAATGCCTTTGTTGGTTGTTATTTGAGTGCGCCTTCTCTCAAAATTGACAAAAAAAATACCACAGCATGCCGGGTGCCTTTCCATTATAGCATGCCAAGTTTCATGAATTTCAAACGAGTTTTGGATTTACTATAATTTAAAATCAAATTATCTCAACGTTTTGCTGGCAATCAATAGTGCCCTATTGTTTGAAATTCATTCCCATTTCTTGCATGGGACCTAAGCATGCCCTGAAGGACACAGATTTGATTTTTCAACCAATTTATATGCACTGGAGCTTGTGCATGTGGTTCAAATTTGAATTATGCACATGAAATGCCTAGAAAACCCAGTTAATGTATAAAAATGTCCAAACGAACCCCGAAAAATTCCAAAAGTAAACACAACACTCCTATTGCTCTATGTTGACACTAGAAATTTTTTGAAAGCAATAAGAGGCAAGGGATATCATTTTGTCCCCAAAGGTGGCAAGTTCCCTACCGAAATCATCACGCTTGTTGTGAGAAGCTTATACCCAAACCTGCCCCAAATGGGACAACATTTTTACCATGGCATGTTGATGCCGCTCCATGATAGCATGCCAAGTTTCATGAAATTCAGACGAGTTTTGGATTTACTAGAATTTAAAAATCAGGTATCTCAATGTTTTGCCGGCAATCAACAGTGCCCTGGTGTTTGAAATTCATTCTCATTTCTTTCATGGGACCTGAGCATTCCCCGAAGGACACATATTTGATTTTTGAACCAATTTATATGCACTGGAGCTTGTGCGTGTAGTTCAAATTTGAATTATGCACATGAAATGCCTAAAAACCCAGTTAATGTATAAAAATGCCCAAAAGAACCCTGAAAAGTTCCAAAAATAAACACAACACTCCTATTGTTTTTTGTTGACACTAGAAAATTTTTGAAAGCAATAAGAGGCAAGAGATATTGTTTCGTCCCCAAAGGTGACACGTTTCCCTACCGAAACCATCACACTTGTTGTTGAAGGAAATATGCCCTAGAGGCAATAATAAAGTTGTTACTTATATTTCCTTATATCACACTAGTAGAAAAAGGGTCAAAGGTGAAGCACATTAGTGCCAGTTTGAATTTAAGCCGGCAATAATGTGTACATTAGTGCCGGTTCCAACGGCTAGCCGGGCCGCTCTCATTAGTACCGGTTCATGACGAACTTTTAGCACCGGTTCGTGCCACGAACCAATACTAAAGTGAGTGGTGGCAGGATGTTGTCAGTCCGGGGCCCCTCCAGCACCTTTAGTACCGGGTCGTATCATGAACCGATACTAAAGGTCGTCCTACATAGACCCTTCGTCCACCCGAGCTCGCTCTGTTCTTCCCCTTTCCCCTCTCCTCTCTGTTCTTTTCCCTCTTCCTCTCAAGCTCATCACACATTTTGCCCAAGATTTGAAGGCCCCCATCCATTCAAATGATCACAAAGGTTAGCAACTTTTTCCTTTCATCTCTCATTGCTAGATTAGCTCGTGCAATGCTTTATATAGTGATTGATTTTTGAGTTTAGTAATTTGGGAGGAATTATATATATGTGCTAGTATTTGATTTATATGCAATCTGAGGTCAAAAATAACACTTAGTTTTACATATGTAGGTGTGGTTTACTTAGTACCTTCTAAATCTCCGTCGTAACCACCGTCGATCGCCCGCAACGTCCCGTCGTCGGCACCACCTTGTGGTGAGCCTTTTGTTCATGAAGTTTTATATAAAAAAATGATGTTTGTGTGATTTGGATATATAGTTACTCGTATAATTATATTA
Organism: Triticum dicoccoides; assembly: GCF_002162155.2. Lineage (NCBI taxonomy): Eukaryota > Viridiplantae > Streptophyta > Magnoliopsida > Poales > Poaceae > Triticum > Triticum dicoccoides. Next base: position 48,456,231 of record NC_041384.1, on the reverse strand, counting down.
CCCATACGTTGTTTGTTATGCATAGTGCCATGGTTTTGATATCCGTACCCATCGGCCCTCGTCCGGGTTATGATTTGGATGTGGTACATTCTCTTTTAAAACTATTCATTGCATTTTGTGTTTATGACAAATTATGCCCATCAAGTTGACATAGATATTTGTATGTAGGAGGTAGTTGACATAGATATTTGTATGTCAATAGGTTAAATTTAGTTGAAAGAGAAAACGAGGATTTGAAGGAAAAATTGAAAAGAATTGGGGGGAGAAGATGGAATTGGAGTTGCATGTTGCCGATGTTGTCGATGATCACAAGAATAAGATGGAGAAAATGCAGTGAAGATTAGAAAGATTAGAAAATATGTCATTCATAGTGAGGCTTGGTATCATTATGCTGTTGGATCAATTGTTACCTTAGTTGCGATCTTGATCGCATTTGTTTTTGCATTTAAATTCTTTATCTAGAGAGTTATTTGTTTGTTGCATTTAAGTGTTGTATGATCTTTATGTATGAACTTTATGTATTGTATTAATTTGATGTTTTCGGTGCTGTGTATTGAAGACGAGCCGGCAATGGATGTACGATGACCGATGCTCTCCCGAGTTCATTAATGGTGTGCGTAATTTTATGCTTGCGGCTGAGGCAAACAAGTGAGTGGATGGTTTTATGCATTGTCCATGTGCTGGCTGTAAGAATGGTCGCAATTACTCTACGTAAAGAACCATTCATGTCCACCTGTTTGAGTTTGGTTTCATGCCCCACTATAATGTTTGGACCAAGCATGGAGAAAGAGGGGTTATGATGGAAGACAATGAAGAAGAAGAGGGCGACGACAGCTATCCTGGCCATGGGTTCCCTGAATACGATGATACAACAATGAGGGAAGAAGCTGAGCCGGTAATGCGGGAAGAAGCTGAGCCAGCAATGCGGGAAGAAGCTGAAGAAGAGGCATCGGATGAGCCCGTTGATGATCTAGGTCGGGCCATTGCCGATGCAAAGAGAAACTGCGCAAGTGATTTGGAGAAGAAGAAGTTGCAGCACATGTTAGAGGATCACAAAAAATTGTTGTACCCGAATTGCGCAGGTGACAAGAAAAAGCTGGGCACCACACTGGAATTGCTGCAATGGAAGGCAGAGAATGGTGTATCTGACAAGGGATTTGGAAAGTTGCTGGTAATGATAAAGGATATGCTTCCAAAGGACAACGAATTGCCCGAGAGTACGTACCAAGCAAAGAAGGTTGTCTGCCCTCTAGGGTTACAGGTGCAGAAGATACGTGCATGTCGTAATGATTGCATCCTCTACCGCGGTGAGTACGAGGATTTGAATGCTTGCCCGGTATGCGGTGCATTGCGCTGTAAGATCAGCCGCGATGACCCTGGTGATGTCGAGGGCGAGCGCCCCAGGAAGAAGATTCCTGCCAAGGTGATGTGGTATGCTCCTATAATACCACTGTTGAAACGTTTATTCCAAAACAAAAGCATGCCAAGGCGATGCGATGGCACAGAGAAGACCGTAAGAAAGACGGAAAGTTGAGAGTAGCCGCTGACGGGTTGCAGTGGAGAAAAATCGAAAGAAAGTATGGGAAGGAGTTTGCAGATGACGCAAGGAACGTATGGTTTGGTCTAAGCGCAGATGGCATTAATCCTTTTGGGGAGCAGAGCAACAACCATAGCACCTAGCCTGTGACTCTATGTTTGTATAACCTTCCTCCTTGGTTGTGCATGAAGCGGAAGTTCATTATGATGCCAGTGCTCATCCAAGGCCCTAAGCAACTCGGCAACGACATTGATGTGTACCTAAGGCCATTAGTTGAAGAACTCTTACTACAGTGGAATGGAACAGGTGTACGTGCGTGGGATGAGCACATGGGGGAAGAATTTGACCTAAAGGCTTTGCTGTTCGTGACCATCAATGATTGGCCTGCTCTCAGTAACCTTTCAGGACAGACAAACAAGGGATACCGTGCATGCACGCACTGTTTGGACGATACCGACAGTATATATTTGGCTAATTGTAAGAAGAATGTGTACCTGGGACATCGTCGATTTATTCCGACCAGGCATCCCGTAAGAAAGAAAGGCAAGCATTTCAAAGGTGAGGCGGATCACCGGATGAAGCCTCGCCACCGTACTGGTGCTGATGTACATGATATGGTCAAGGATTTGAAGGTGGTCTTTGGAAAGGGTCCTAGTCGACAACCTGTTCCGAATGACGCTGACGGACGCGCACCCATGTGGAAGAAGAAATCTATATTTTGGGACCTGCCCTATTCGAAAGACCTAGAGGTCCGCTCCACAATCGACGTGATGCACGTGACGAAGAATCTTTGTGTGACCCTGCTTGGCTTCTTGGGTGTGTATGGGAAGACAAAAGATACACCTGAGGCACGGGAGGACCAGCAACGTATGCACGGAAAAGACGGCATACATCAGGGTCATACAAGCTACGCTCTTACCAAAGAAGAGAAGGAAATCTTCTTTGAATGCCTGCTTAGTATTAAGGTACCGTCTGGCTTCTCGTCGAATATAAAGGGAATAATAAACATGGCAGAGAAAAAGTTCCAGAATCTAAAGTCTCATGACTGCCACGTGATTATGACGCAACTGCTTCCGGTTGCATTGAGGGGGCTTATACCGGAAAACGTTCGATTAGCCATTGTGAAGCTATGTGCATTTCTCAATGCAATCTCTCAGAAGGTAATCGATCCAGAAATCATACCAAGGTTAGAGAATGATTTGGTGCAATGTCTTGTCAGTTTCGAGTTGGTGTTCCCACCATCCTTCTTCAACATCATGACGCACGTCCTAGTTCACCTATGTGAAGAGATTAACGTTTTGGGTCCTGTATTTCTACACAATATGTTCCCCTTTGAGAGGTTCATGGGAGTCTTAAAGAAATATGTTCATAACCGTGCTAGGCCAGAAGGTAGCATCTCCAAGGGCCATGAAAATGAGGAGGTCATTGAGTTTTGTATTGACTTTATTCCTGACCTTAAGCCGATTGGTGTTCCTGAATCGCGGCATAAGGGCAGACTGGATGGAAAAGGCACGCTAGGAGGGGAACAAATAATATGTATGGACAGACATTCTCTCACTGAAGCACACTACACAGTTCTATAGAATTCTGCCTTGGTGGCTCCGTATATGGATGAACACAAGAATTTGCTATGCTCCAAACACCCGGGGGAAGCCGTGCGAGAACGAAGTTTGCGGAGGAGAAGAAGAGGAAGATGGAGGAGGAGCAGAGGAAGCTAGACTATGAACGCCTTCAAGGCCTAGAATCAGCGCACGCGGACTTGGCAATCAAATTCCAGCGGCAGCAGCAGCAGATCGACTTACTTAACCAGCAAGGGGGGTCTCAGCAGCTAGCGGATGATCCACCAATGGATAGCACCGTCCCATCCATGCCGAGAAGCAACGTGGGTTCCGCATCGGGCGACGCATTGCTGGATAGCTACCCAGTGGATGACATCATGGAGAACACTAACTGCGAGCTACACTTCAAAATGAAGAACATATCCATGAAGGTGGCGGACGCCCTTGCTTTTACAAATCCCCCCGAGGCAACCTTCCATTGCAACCCGATTCCAGCGGGCTATGCTCGTGTCTTGGTTGATGAGGTGGTGGACCAATATTCGGGGCTAGAGCTTGACATTCCTGGAGGTGACGATGAGCACACACTAGGAGAGGCCAACCATCATATCATCCTATGGAGAAAGGATTGCATCATCTTTCGAAGGCCACCGATACCGCGTCATCCGACTCCTCGTCGCAGTCCGCCACCGAGTCAGCAGACTCCTGCTGCTCCAAGTCCACCAACACGTCAGGCCACTCCTCCTCCAAGTCCGGCACAGCTTCAGGCCACTCCTCCTCCAAGTCCGGCAAAGCGTCAGGCCACTCGTCCTCCAAGTCCAGCACAGCTTCAGGCCACTCCTCCTCCAAGTCTGGCACAGCTTCAGGCCACTCCTCCTCCTCCTACTCAGCCACGTCATCCGTCTTCGCCGCCTCAACAATCACGGAAGAGAGCCTCCTCAGCTATGGTGCGTAGCGGTACAAGTCGAGGTAGTACTGCAGGTACAGGCGGAGGCAAGCGATTTCAATATGGTCCAAGCCTCGCGCCTCTTCAGGCCTTATGACAAGTCCGAGGAGGAAAACGTAGCCATATCAAAGGCCAAGGTGGAAGCCCATTTTGCACTGAAACCGCCACCGCCGCCAAGGGAGAAAGTGCCTGTGGAAAAGATTGACCACTTCATTCGTATGGCTAGACCACCAGCTCCCAAGCCTGTTGACACAGACTATGATAGCCACCTCAGGAAGTTAAATCGATCACGTCTACAGAAAGAGGCGAGCTCGAGATCGAGCAAATCAGCTGGCAAAAGGAGTGGTAAAACCGTTCCCCAGCTGGGAGAACAGGCGGCGCAATCAATCCCCCCACTTGTTGTGCCAACAACACATGAGAGTAGGCACGCCCAATATTATTGTGGGCAAACTGTTAACGTTCCTGGGGTGGGCGATGTGGTAATAACCGAGGAGCATATTGTGCAGGCTGAATCGATCGGGGTCACTATTGGACAATTCGTCGATATCGAGCCCATGTCTCCGACTAGAGAGGAGGAAATAAAATGGAAATATGCCCGGGGCCAACCTTTGGTCGAGCCAGAGGAGGTCAATAAGCTCCCAACAAGAATGTATGAATTGCATCAATGGTACATGGACATTACCAAGATTTCCAATCGAGAGTCCCTCATGGTGAATGTCAACGAGGAGCATTACTACCATAAGAAAGCTGTGACCGTTGAGTATTCAGAACTTTTTCAGCTATACAATAAAGACGCACTCGACAAATCTATCGTCAGTTGCTATTGTTTGTAAGTGATTTCTTTCTGTAATTTAAGTCTCAAGCTAGCTGATCATTTTGATCAATCATTACCTGTAATTATCCTCACTATATTCTTTTCTGTGGTATTATGTCGGATGAAGATTTATGAAATGAAAAAAGGTGGACGCTATGGCATTGGGTTCGTTGACCCAAATACCATTAATGAATACACATGGAAAATAGATCCATATCACGCAAAATGTGTAGAGGAAAGCATGCTATAGTTCTTCAAGGAACTCAAATACAATGAAGATATACTACCTCCTTACAACTTCCAGTGAGTCACACTGTCTTGTACTACAAATTCTATTTTTCCCTACTAGCTATAGCTACATGTTTTTGCTTACATATGCCCGCTTAATTAAGACATGCAAATGTGTGTGCATGCAGATTTCACTGGATCTTGTTAATCATTAAAGTTGATGAAGGAACAGTTGAAGTACTAGACTCGCTACTTAAGAAATCAAGTGACTACACCATCGTGAAGGGGATAGTCAACAGGTAATTTCAATCATTATTAACTATATCTCGGCCTATTTAATTAGTTCGTCATTTCCTGATAACAACTATTTAATAACCCATTTATTCATTTTCTTTGTTGGCGGGCAGGGCTTGGGCAAAGTTCATCAGGGTCACTCCAGGCCCATGGAAACAAAGTCTGAAATGGTATCGACCCAAGGTAAGTAATTAAGTAGTACTAGCTAGTTGCCATCTCTTTAATTATCATGCTTGATTAATTATTATCTGATCAAATTCCATTCTCGTAAAGGCCCCGAAGCAGGCGCCGGGGAATGATCTAAGTGCATACTACGTTTGCGAGAACATTCGCATGATGGCGTCCGAAAGGAGCAAATATCAAAGACAGGAGTGGGTACGATATCGATTGTCAGAACACTATTCACAATTTTTACACCATTATTGATATCTAGTCACACAACTAATACACATGCATATTGATCTCCTTCTTAACAGTTCAAAGAGGTGCGGGACAAGCTCCTAGCACAGGACCGCATAGAAGCAATTCAAGAGGAAATAGCGGGATTTTTGCTCGACCAGGTCATAGATCCCAAAGGAGAATACTATTACCCGCAACCGCCCCCATGAACCACTTCCAATTGTTATCGTGCTCCGAAGGCACCAATTAGCTAGGCTAATGCCAATGGCTTCAAAGGCACCAATTAGGAGAAATTGTATATATATATATATATACATGTGTGTATATGTGTGTGAATTAATTAATGGTGGTTGTGAGACATTTGATGAGATATATATATATATATATATATTATGATCGGTTCTACTAGCAATTCTATTTATATATATATGCATAACGTGTACAATATGTAGTATCGTAAAATACCAGAAAACGAAAAATAATTAAACGGAAAACACAATATTAAATGAAAAAGAAATCATAAACCCAAACCCCCCCCCCAACATTTTAATACCGGTTGGTGACACCAACCGGTACTAAAGGGCTTCCTGCCCCCGAAGCTGGCTCGTGCCACGTGGTTGCCCTTTAGCACCGGTTCGTGCTGAACCGGTACTAAAGGGGGGGGCTTTAGTGCCTACATTTTAGCACCGGTTACCAAACCGGCACTAAAGGGCCTTACGAACCGGTGCTATTGCCCAGTTCTGCACTAGTGTCATGATAAATGTTTATTATTCATGCTAGAATTGTATTAACTGGAAACTTAGTACATGTGTGAATACATAGACAAACAGAGTGTCACTAGTATGCCTCCACTTTACTAGCTCCTTAATCAAAGATGGTTAAGTTTCCTAACCATAGACATTACTTATCATTTGATGAACGGGATCACATCATTAGAGAATGATGTGATTGACTTAACCCATCCGTTAGCTTAGCACCATCATCATTTAGTTTATTGCTATTGCTTTCTCCATAACTTATACATGTTCCTATGACTATGAGATTATGCAACTCCCGAATACCGGAGGAACACTTCGTGTTCTATAAAACTTCACAATGTAACTGGGTGACTATAAAGATGCTCTACATGTGTCTCCGATGATGTTTGTTGAGTTGGCATATATCAAGATTAGGATTTCACTCCGATTGTTGGAGAGGTATCTCTGGGCCCTCTCGGCAATGCACATCACTATAAGCCTTGCAAGCTGATACGTCTCCAACGTATCTATAATTTTTCATTTCTCCATGCTATATTATCTATTGCTTTGGACTATATTGGGCTTTATTTTCCACTTTTATATTATTTTTTGGAGTAACCTATTAACCGGAGGCCCAGCCCAGAATTGTTGTTTTTTTGCCTATTTCAGTGTTTCAAAGAAACAGAATATCAAACGGAGTCCAAACAGAAAAATCCTTTTTGGAACGTGATTTTCTTCTCGGATAAGACCCAGGAGAGTTGGACCCTACTCCAAGAAGTACCGGAGGCGGTCACGAGGGTAGGGGCGCCCCCCCTCCCCCTACAGGGCGCGCCCCCTACCTCGTGGGCCCCTCGGTGCTCCACCGACGTACTCCTTCCTCCTATATATACCCATGTACCCCCAAACGATCATAACAGGAGCCAAAAACCTAATTCCACCGCCGCAACTTTCTGTATCCACGAGATCCCATCTTGGGGCCTGTTCCGGAGCTCCGCTGGAGAGGGCCGTCATCACGGAGGGCTTCTGCATCATCATAGCCCCTCCGATGAAGTGTGAGTAGTTTACCTCAGACCTTCGGGTCCATAGTTATTAGCTAGATGGCTTCTTCTCTCTTTTTGGATCTTAATACAATGTTCTCCCCCTCTCTTGTGGAGATCTATTTGATGTAATCTTCTTCTTTTGCGGTGTGTTTGTTGAGACCGATGAATTGTGGGTTTATGATCAAGTCTATCTATGAACAATATTTGAATCTTCTCTGAATTCTTTTATGTATGATTGGTTGTCTTTGCAAGTCTCTTCGAATTATCCGTTTGGTTTGGCCAACTAGATTGGTAGTTCTTGCCATGGGAGAAGTGCTTATCTTTGGGTTCGATCTTGCGGTGTTCTTTCCCAGTGACAGAAGGGGTAGCAATACACGTATTGTATCGTTGCCATCGAGGATAACAAGATGGGTTTTATTTCATATTGCATGAATTTATCTCTCTACATCATGTCATCTTGCTTAAAGCGTTACTCTGTTTTTAACTTAATACTCTAGATGCATGCTGGATAGCGGTCGATGAGTGGAGTAATAGTAGTAGATGCAGAATTGTTTCGATCTACTTGTCACGGACGTGATGCCTATATACATGATCATGCCTAGATATTCTCATAACTATGCTCAATTCTATCAATTGCTCAACAGTAATTTGTTCACCCACCGTAGAAAACTTATGCTCTTGAGAGAAGCCACTAGTGAAACCTATGGCCCCCAGGTCTATTCTCATCATATCAATCTCCATCACTTTAATCTTGTTTTGTTTTTTACTTTGCCTTTTACTTTTCACTTTGCATCTTTATATCAAAAATACCAAAAATATTATCTATCAGATCTCACTTCTGTAAGTGACCGTGAAGGGATTGACAACCCCTAATTGCGTTGGTTGCATTGAGCTCTTTGTGTTGTGTAGGTACGAGGGACTTGCGCGTGGCCTCCTAATGGATTGATACCTTAGTTCTCAAAAACTGAGGGAAATACTTACGCTACTCTGCTGCATCATCCTTTCCTCTTCGGGGAAAACCAACGCAAGCTCAAGAGGTAGCACAAGCAATGTGACTAATAAGTTAGTTGTGGGATGTTGCATTACGGAACGAGTAAAGAGACTTGCCGGTAATGAGATTGAACTAGGTATTGAGATACCGACGATCGAATCTCGGGCAAGTAACATACCAATGACAAAGGGAACGTATGTTGTTATGCGGTTTGAACCATAAAGATCTTCGTAGAATATGTAGGAACCAATATAAGCATCCAGGTTCCGCTATTGGTTATTGACTGAAAGTGAGTCTCGGTCATGTCTACATAGTTCTCGAACCTTTAAGGTCCGCACGCTTAACGTTCAATGACGATCGATATTGTGAGTTTATGTGTTTTGATGTACCGAAGGTAGTTCGTAGTTGTGGATGTGATCACGGACATGACGAGGAGTCTCGAAATGGTCGAGACATATAGATCGATTTATTGGAAGGCTATGTTTGGACATCAGAATGGTTCCGGAGGTGTTCGGGTATTTACCGGAGTACCGAGGG
>NC_041384.1:48400501-48447059 GCF_002162155.2 Triticum dicoccoides | reverse complement strand
TAGTGGGAGAGAGGAGGAGGCGGCCAGGTGAAGGCGCCCTCCCCAAGCCCAATCCGAATTGGGTGGGCCGCCCCTTTCCTTTCCTCTCTCTCCCTCTTCCTTCTTCTCCTACTCCTACTAGGAAGGGGGGAAACCTACTCCTACTGGGAGTAGGACTCCCCCCCTTGGGCGCGCCCCATGAGGGCCGTCCCTCCCCTCCTTCACTCCTTTATATACGGGGGAGGGGGCATCCCATAGACACACAAGTTGATTGTTTAGCCATGTGCGGCGCCCCCCTCCACAGAATTCCACCTCAGTCATATCATTGTAGTGCTTAGGCGAAACCCTGCGTCGGTAACTTCATCATCATCGTCATCATGCCGTCGTGCAGACGAAACTCTCCCTCGGCCTCAGCTGGATCAAGAGTACGAGGGACGTCATCGAGCTGAACGTGTGCAGATCGCGGAGGTGTCGTGCATTCGGTACTTGATTGGTTTGATCGTGAGGACGTTCGACTACATCAACTATGTTTCATAACGCTTCCGCTTTCGGTCCACGAGGGTACGTAGACATACTCTCCCCCTCTCATTGCTATGCATCTCCTAGATGGATCTTGCGTGTGCGTAGGATTTTTTTTTGAAATTACTGCGTTCCCCAATAGTGGCATCAGAGCCAGGTCTATGCGTAGATGTTATATGCACGAGTAGAACACAAAGGAATTGTGGGCGTGGGTATATACATATTGCTTACCGTCACTAGTTGATTCTTTAATCAGCGGCATTGTTGGATGAAGCGGCCCAGACCGACATTACGTGTACGCTTACCCAAGACTGGTTCTACCGACATGCTTCGCATACAGGTGGCTAGTGGGTGTCTGTTTCTCCAGCTCTAGTTGAATCGGATTCAATGAACAGGGTTATTTATGAAGATCAAAAAGCAATCACTCTACCACATTGTGGTTTTTTTGATGCATAGGTAAGAATGATTCTTGCTCAGCCCATAGCAGCCACGTAAAACATGCAACAACAAAGTAGAGGACGTCTACCTTGTTTTTGCAGGGCATGTTGTGATGTGATATGGTCAAGACATGATGCTAAATTTTATTGTATGAGATGATCATGTTTTGTAACGCAGTTATCGGCAACTGGCAGCAGCCATATGGTTGTCATTTTATTGTATGAAATGCAATCACCATGTAATTGCTTTACTTTATCACTAAGCGGTAGCGATAGTCGTAGAAGCAATAGTTGGCGAGACGACAACGATACTTCGATGGAGATCATGGTGTCAAGCCGGTGACGATGGTGATCATGACGGTGCTTTCGAGATGGAGATCAAAGGCAGAAGATGATGATGGCCATATCATATCACTTATATTGATTGCATGTGATGTTTATCCTTTATGCATCTTATTTTGCTTAGTACGGCGGTAGCATTATAAGATGATCTCTCACTAAATTTCAAGGTATGAGTGTTCTCCCTGAGTATGCACCGTTGCTACAGTTCGTCGTGCCAAGACACCACGTGATGATCGGGTATGATAAGCTCTACGTTCACATACAAAGGGTGACTAACTACCTTACTTAACCTGATGACTAACTACCTTATATGTGTTGCAGGGAAATAATGGGAAGCACTGAGGTTTACAATCGAGGTTAGCACGTGCATGGTTCGTTGTCTAATAGCACATTATTGGGCAATTGCAGAAACCATTCTAATATTTAGGTTTTTAACAATTTGGTCTTGCACATGTAGGTCCTGCTGTTAGAGGTGACCCACTGTTCGACCCTTTTTGCATATGGGGAAATGAGTTGTCCATGAATATCAGTCAAGTCAAGAAACTCAGAAAGATTGTTAGGATAAATAAATTGGCGACAAAAAACAGCAAGATCTTTGTATGCACAACGAAGAAGACATTAGTTAACTACAGGATGGTACTAACTATTATACCTTGCCTTTTTTATTCCTTTGCCCCATTTCCAATATAGAGAAGATATTTATGCACATCCTTGTTTTCAGGCCTTTCCAAAGCAGTTCACTGATGATTACCTCTCAAACCACCTGTATGGTCAGGAGGAAGGAAGGTATTCATACAACATCCACGATTCAATATTGAAGTGTTTCTGAAGAGGACGAAGGATGGACGATCAATCATCCACAGGCACTAGCCTAAAGTTACAAAGACCTTCAACATCAATGAAGGCTCAATATTCGCATTCTGCTTCAGCAGTTTTCCAGATGAGATACATCTGTCTATGTATCATCTATGATGCTAATTTCAAAAGGTTGTACATGTTGCATGTGAAACTTGGTCCTGGTGTAGTTGTGTAATGGGGTAGCTGAGTGCTGAAGCTATATGATGTTATACTCTGATGTATTTCAATTATGAAAATGAAATACATTGTGTGCTTAATATGAAATGTTAATTAGACTAATAAATGGATTATGAATAATCGGATAATTAGCCTGCTAATTGGGTTTTGCTATTGCAAACGGTTGTTCAAAAAATACCTTGGGCGATGACCTCAGGCAACACACACAGTTTCTAGGAATAAACCATGTTGGATCAATGAACACTCACACACGACTTCCTCTTGAAAATTATGTGTGTTAGGCCACGTTGCGCAAACGTTTATCACACAAAAACTATGCATGATGGACAGCCTTTGCCACACAGTTTATTCTACGGACCATGTGTGATGCATTCAATAATGCAAACGATTTAACGGGAAAAATTGTGTGTGATGTACCTGTGAATGGAAACGTTTTCCTTGGAGCGACTGCGTGGGATGTACATACGAACTGAAAATGTTTAGCGGGGATTGACTGTGTGGGATGTACTTGCGTCCAGAAACAATTTCGTCGTATAATTGTACGTTTTTAGCTCTACTGTATGTATTTCCATATTTGAGCCCTCGCCGGTCGCACATGGCCTCATTTTGCCGAGCGTGTGTGCCAGGAGGGCATATCCTCAACGGTTTCTAGGTCGTGTGGGAAGGACCCCCCTATCGCCCACACTCACTTGGCGACGGTTCCAAATGCCATCGCGGAAAGGGGTTAAAAACCGTTTTTATAGGACCGATGCATACCACTGGTTGTCTAGTGTCAAAGGATTCAAGAAAACCATGGCTTCATTATTAGCCGGAAGTAATAGGTGCATGATGGTACGAAGCTCTCCAAAGTTGTTTTGGAACGGAGTCCCGGATAAGATAATTCGCTTTTTGGTATGAAGTTCAGCAAAGGCCTTCCAAATACTATTTGGAAGGCCTTTGCTAAACTTTGTACCAAAAAGCGAATTATCTTATCGGGACTCCTTTCCAAAATAACTGAGGACAGCTTCATATCATCAGGCGCCTGTTACATCCAGCTAATGATGAAACCATGGATTTCTTCAATACTTTGACACAAGAGAACGTGCACATATAGAAGAGTACATGAGATCAGGAAAAATATGGATCAGATTAATTATGCACATCCATAATGGGGGCATTCTTGATTAATCTCGAGAGTATGTCGGGTAGGGGCGGGAGGGGGTAGGAGATCGACAACTTTTTTTCTAGGGTTTGGGTGCCCTCGAGAGTTGGTCGGGCGAGAGGGAGTTGATCGACGTCCTCCCCTCATGTCGAAGTTACTGGAGTTTTCTTCTAGTGGTTTGGGTGGCCTCGAGAGTTTGACGGGTAGGGGCGGGAGGGGGTAGGAGATTGACAACACATTTTTCCTAGCATTTGGGTGCCCTCCTTGCACAACATAGTGACCCTCGACCCCTCAGCGACCCTCGACCGCTCGGTGATCATTGACACTCTCGTTCTCGATAAAAAATAAGAAGAGGAAGAAGAAGAAGAAAAAAGATGAGAAGAAGAAGGAATAGAGGAGAAGAAGAAAAAATAGAAGAAGAAAAAAAGAGGAGAAGAAGAAGGAATAGAGGAGAAGAAGAAAAAATAGAAAGAAGAAGAAGGAATAGAGGAGAAGAAGAAAAAATAGAAAACTTCTATTTTTTTCTTCTTCTCTTCTATTCCCTCTTCTTCTCCTATTTTTTTCTTCTTCTTCATATTCTTATTTTTTTCTCCTTTTCTTCCTCTCCTTGTTCTTCTCCTTCTTCCTATTCTTAATTTCCGTTTACCTCTCCTTCTTTTTCTTCTTCTTCCTTCTTCCTCTTTTCTTCTTTTTCCTTATTTTCCTTTTTCCTCTCCACTAACCTAAAATCTACTAACCTAAAATGCACTAACAGTACAACTAACCTAAAATGCACTAAATCAACTAACCTAAAATCGATATCTACTAACAACCTAAATAAAAGTTTTAATACATATATGAAAAAAAATCATCATATGAACAAAAAAAGCATACATCATCTATTAGCAACATCATCATATCTATCATCAACATCATCTAACAATCATATAAAAAATGTATATGAACAAGCTAGGGGAGGAGCACAGGGAGGAAGGAGGCTGCCAGACTATAGCGCAGGGCAGCGCGGACTGGGGCGGTCACGACGTCGGGGGAAGGGGCGCAGCGATGGCGTCGGGTGCGTCAGCGAGGGCTCAGGGCAAGGGCGGCACGGCGATGGCATCGAGGGCAGGGTGCGGCGACGAGGGATCGAGGTAGGGGCGCGGCGACGGTGTCGAAGGTAGGGGCGTAGCGACGGTGTCGGGGGCGGCTACGACGAAGCCAATGATGGGGCAGGGGCGATGACGGCGTCGGGGGCAGCGACGGCGACGGCCGGGCAGGGGCAGCCTGGCGGGGACCAAAGGTCAGTTTTCAGCAGCCCTAAGGGCAGGAAACAAGGACCTTTTGTCCCGGTTGGTGGCACCAACCGGGACTAAAGGGGGGCAGTGGTCCTGGTTGGTACCACGAACAGGTACCAATGCACCCCTTTCGTCCCGGTTGGTGCTACCAACCGGGACGAAAGGCCTTGTGTTGCCCGCGGCCAAAAGTTTAGTCCCACCTCGCTAGTTTAGTCCCATTGCCGCTCCCCTGTCGAGCTCCTCTCAAATGCAGGCTTACGGGCCGAAACACATTGTATCTACCTGTGGGCCTACTGGGCCTTCTGCAGGCTTACGTTTTCTAGTCGTATTCAGGCCGTGGTGGCCGAGTAGGTGGCATTTTTTCCAGTTTTTTTTGCTTTATTTATTTTATTTTGTTTCTACTTACAGTTTTTCAGTGATTGTTTTTGCTGTTAGGTCACAAAAATTATAAAGTTTCTCTTAGTTCCATTAGTTATTTTGAATAGTTTGAATTTGAATTTTTTAAATTTTGTGTGAATCACTAGTTTGTGAATAACTTTACTATAAAAATAGATATTTGAGTGAATCTTTTTCCTGCTATTTAATATTACTGTGTTTTATCATTATATTCAATTTGGTATTTTTTAGGTTATTTTAAATATCTGTTTTAATGAAAAACAGATTTTGTTATTTTAGTTTGCTATTAAAGTTTCTAACAATTTTTTTTATGAAAATTCTTTTTGCTTTTAATGTTTTGAACAGAAAATATTTGATAATTTTAGTTGCAATTTTTTTATATAATTTTAGTTTCAAAAATACTAGAGGTTTATAAAAGCTTTTTAGTTGATTCCTTTTGCTATTAGAGTTTTATAAAAGATTTTGTGTTGATTCTTTTTGCTATTGAAGAATATTATAGTTTTGTTTTAGTTGATCATAACAAAATATTTTAATTGATTATTTTAGTTCATTCTTTTTGCTATTAGTTCATTCTTTTTGTATTGGTTCATTCTTTGAGCTAAATGACCCTGAAATTGAAAAGCACTATGAATGAACTCTGAAAAGGTTGAAAGTTGGCATGGTATCATCATTTCACCCACATAGCATTTGCTAAAAAGCTGAGAGGGTTACGGCAAAAACTGGATGCGCTTGGTGTAAAAAACGGACAATCTCTTTCGAAGTATCAGGGTTTCGGATGAAACTCATCTGTTACAAAGGGATTTCATTTTTTAAACTTATTTGAACTCCAGACTTTTTGTGTGTTCAAAATGCACCATTCAAAGCCACATCATCAATTTTCAACCCTTTTTGACTTCATGTCGTATTTTTCATGCATTTACTGATTTGTTTAAGCTAAATGACCCTAAAATTGAAAAGCAATACAAATGAACTCTGAAAAGGTTGAAAGTTGGCATGATATCATCATTTCACCCACATAGCATGTTATAAAAAGTTGAGAGGGTTACAGCAAAAACTAGATGCACTTCGTGTACATAACAGACAATCTCTTTCGAAGTATCAGGTTCGGACGAAAACTCATCTGTTACAAAAGGACTTTCATTTCTTCACATGTAACTATAGTGATATTCTAGATCAAATGCATCGTCATAATACTTGTGGAGAGAAAGTCTTCACTTTTGCTTCTCTTATGTCCTTTGCTTATTGCGTTGTAACCATGGATAATCTTCATCGTTTAACAGGGTGCTTGGGCCAGCCTTGACTTTGAAGGGAGGAATTTCATGAAACTTTTCATAATATTCAGACATGTCTGTCTTGCCCTCCAATCCCACGATGTCTCTTCTTCCTGAAAGAACTATGTGGCGCTTTGGCTCATCGTATGATGTATTCGCTTCCTTATCTTTTCTTTTTCTCGGTTTGGCAGACATGTCCTTCACATAGGAAACTTGTGCCACATCATTGGCTAGGACGAATGGTTCATCTGTGTACCCAAGATTGTTCAGATCCACTGTTGTCATTCCATACTGTGGGTCATTTCCCCTCTTGGTTGACCCATTTGACAGATTGACCCATTTGCACTGAAACAAAGGGACCTAAAATCAAGTCCATAGTCAAGTTCCCATATGTCCACTATGTAACCATAATATGTGTCATTTCCCCTCTTGGTTGATGCATCAAAGCGAACACCATTGTTTTGGTTGGTGCTCTTTTGATCTTGGGCGATCGTGTAAAATGTATTCCCATTTATCATGTACCCTTTGTAAGTCAATCTAGTCGAAGTTGGTCCCCTGGCCAACGAGTACAGCTCATCAGAAATAGTGTTGTCACCCCTGAGACGTGTTTGCAACCAACTGCCGAAAGTCCTGTTGTTTTCACATGTAATCCAGTCGTCACACTCCTCCGGGTGTTTGGAGCGCAGAATGTTCTTGTGTTCATCGGCATACGGGGTCACCAAGGTGGAATTATGTAGAACTTTGTAGTGTGCTTGAGACCAAGAATGCCCGTCCCTACATGTTATTGAGTCCCCTCCTAGCGTGCCTTTTCTAGTCAGTCTCCCCTCATACCGTGACTGAGGGAGACCAATCTTCTTAAGGTAAGGAATGAAGTCAACACAAAACCCAATGACATCCTCTGTTTGATGGCCCATGGAGATGCTTCCTTCTGGCCTAGCGTGGTTACAGACATATTTCTTTAGGACTCCCATGAACCTCTCAAAGGGGAACATATTGTGTAGAAATACAGGGCCCAGAACAACAATCTCACTGACTATATGAACTAGGACGTGCATCATGATATTGAATAAGGGTGGTGGGAACACCGGCTCGAAACTAACAAGACATTGTGCCACATCACTCCTTAACATTGGTAGGATTTCTGGATCTATCACCTTCTAAGAGATGGCATTGAGGAATGCACATAGCTTCAAAATGGCTAATCAAACGTTTTTCGGTAGAAGCCCCCTCAATGCAACCGGAAGCAATTGTGTCATAATCACGTGGCAGTCATGAGACTTTAGGTTCTGGAACTTTTTCTTTGGCATAATTATTATTCCCTTTATATTCGACGAGAAGACAGACGGGACCTTCATACTAAGCGGGCATTCAAAGAAGATTTCCTTCTCTTCTTTGGTAAGAGCGTAGCTGGCAGGACATTCATACTACTTTGGAGGCATGCCGTTTTTTTCGTGCACATGTTTCTAGTCCTCCCATGCCTCCTGTGTATCTTTTGTCTTCCCATACATGCCCAACAAGCCTAGTAGGTTCACGCAAAGATTTTTCGTCACATGCATCACGTCCATTGAAGAGCGGACCTCTATGTCTTTCCAGTAGGGTAGGTCCCAAAATATAGATTTCTTATTCCATGGGTGCGCATCCCTCAGCGTCATTCGGAACAGATAGTCTGCTGGGACCCTTTCCAAAGATTACTTGTAAATCATTGACCATAGAAAGTATGTGATCACCGGTACAGATGGAGTGCTTCTTCCGGTGATCTGCCTCGCCTTAGAAATGATTTCCTTTCTTTTGACATTGATGGTTGGTCAGAAGAAATCGACGATTCCCCTGGTACACATTCTTCCTACATTTTTTCATGTATATACTTTCGGTGTCATCTAAATAGTGCGTGCATGCGTGGTATCCCTTGTTTGTTTGTCCTGAAAGATTACTGAGAGCAGGCCAATCATTGATGGTTACAAACAACAACGCATGCATGTCAAATTCCTAATGTTTGTGCTCATCCCACACACATACACTGTTTCCATTCCACAGCTGTAAAAGTTCTTCAACTATTGGCCTTAGGTACACATCAATGTCATTGCCGGGTTGCTCAGGGCCTTGGATGAGAACTGGCATCATAATGAACTTCCACTGCATGCACAACCATGGAGGAAGGTTATGCATACATAGAGTCATGGGCCAGGTGTTGTGGTTGCTGCTCTGCTCCCCCAAAGGATCAATGAGATCTGTCCTTAAACCAAACCATACGTTCCTTGCATCACCTGCAAAGTCCTCCCAGTACTTTCTCTCGATTTTTCTCCACTGCGACCTGTCAGCGGGTGCTCTCAACTTCCCGTTTTCTCACAGTCCTCTCTGTGCCATCGCATCAACTTGGCATGCTCTTTGTTTCTGAACAGACGTTTGAACCATGGTATTATAGGAGCATACCACATCACCTTGGCAGGAACCCTCTTCCTGGGGCGCTCGCCGTCAACATCACCAGGGTCATCTCGTCTGATCTTATACCACAATGCACCGCATACCGGGCATGTGTTCAAATCCTCGTACGCATCGCGGTAGAGGATGCAGTCATTAGGGCATGCATGTATCTTCTGCACCTCCAATCCTAGAGGGCATACAATCCTCTTTGTTGCGTACGTACTGTTGGGCAATTCGTTATCCTTTGGAAGCTTCTTCAATATTTTTAGTAGCTTCTCAAATCCTTTGTCAGGTATACCATTCTCTCCCCTCCACTGCAGCAATTACAGTGTGGTACCGAGCTTTGTGTTGCCATCTTTGCAATTGGGGTACAACCCTTTTTGTGATCCTCTAACATGCAATCGAACTTCAACTTCTCCTTTTCACTTTTGCAATGTCTCTTTGCATCAACAATGACCCGACGAAGATCATCATCAGGCACAGCGTCTGGTTCCTCTTGATCTTCAGCTTCCCCCGTTGCAGCATCTCCGTATTCAGGGGGCACATAGTTGTCATCATCCTCTTCTTCTTTGTTGTCTTCCATCATAACCCCTCTTTCTCTGTGCTTGGTCCAAACATTATAGTGTGGCATGAAACCCTTATAAAGCAGGTGGGTGTGAAGGGTTTTCCAGTCAGAGTAAGACCTCGTATTCCCACCCATAGGGCATGGACAACACATAAAACCATTCTGCTTGTTTGCCTTGGCCACTACGAGAACATTATGCACGCCCTCAATGTACTCAGAGGTGCGTCTGTTACCATACATCCATTGACGGTTCATCTGTGTGCATTATATATACCTAATTAAGTGTGTCAAAAACCATTATAGAACATCATGAATAGATAAGTGACCAAATTAATAGAAGTTCATCATCACATTAAAACCAAAGTACATACATAGTTCTCATTGAACAACATATATGTCTCCAGAGCATCTAATTAAACCATACATTGAAACTATCTAAACCATTACAATGCAATAACAAATGTGATCATAATCGCAACTAAGGTAACAATTGATCCAACGGCATAATGACACCAAGCCTCGGTATGAATGGCATATTTTCTAATCTTTCTAATCATCAAGCGCATTGCATCCATCTTGATCTTATGATCATCGACGACATCCGCAACATGCAACTCCAATATCATCTTCTCCTCCTCAATTTTTTTTCAATTTTCCCTTCAAGTAATTATTTTCTTCTTCAACTAAATTTAACCTCTCGACAATAGGGTCGGTTAGAATTTCCAGTTCACATACCTCCTAGATAAAAAATATATGTCACTTTTGTTGGCATAATTGTCATAAACACTAAATGAACCAAATAGTTATAAAAGATAATATATACCACATCTAAATCATAGATAGGATGATGGACGACGGAGGCGGATACTGATACGTCTCCAACGTATCTATAATTTGTGCAGTATTCATGCTGTTATTTTACCATTCTTGGGTGTTTTACAATCATTTTATAGCAACTTTATATCATTTTTAGGACTAACCTATTAACCCAGTGCCCAATGTGAGTTGTTGTTTTTTGCTTGTTTTTTACATTGCAGAAAATCATTATCAAACGGAGTCCAAACACCGTGAAACTTTACATAGATTTTTTTTGGACCAGGAGGAACCCAATGGGCCAGAGCTGCACCTGGGGGGCACAATCCACCAAGGCGCGTCAGGGCCCCCTGGCGCGCCCAGGTGGGTTGTGCCCACCTCGATGGCCTCCCGTGCCCCTTCTTTGCACTATAAATTGCCAAATATTTCGAAACCCCTCGGGGTTAACCTAGATCAGAAGTTCCGCCGCCGCAGGGCTCCGTAGCCACCAAAAACCAATCTAGACCTGTTCCGGCACCTTACAGAGGGGGGAATCATCTCCGGTGGCCATCTTCATCATCCCAGCGACCACCACGATGAGGAGGGAGTAGTCCACCCTCGGGGCTGAGGGTTTGTACCAATAGCTATGTGTTTTATCTCTCTCTCATGATCTATATCATGGGATTTTTTAATATAGTCGGATCATATGATGTTTCTCCCCTCTATACTCTTGTTGTGATGAATTGAATCTTTACCCTTTGAGGTTTTGTCATGTCGGATTGAATATTCAGAGATGAGAACACATGATATTTGTCTTGCGATATGAATACTCGAGGTGACAATTGGGGTATCTTATTGATTCACTTGATATATGTTACGACATTCAACTTGCGGATTCCCGCGGTGATATTGGGGTAATCTATGCATAGGGATTGATGCACATTTTTCTCCGATGGAAACTTCGGGGTCTCTTTATAGTTTTTTGTGTGGATTGCGTATTATGAATATGAATATGCTTTGGTATTATTCTAGTACGAACTCTAGGATAGATCAAACGGAAACAATAGCTTTGTGTTATTTTAGTACGAACTCTTGAATAGATCGATCGGAAAGAATAGCTTTGAGGTGGCTTCGCACCCTACAAATAATTCCTACCTTTTTTTTCTCCGCTAATAGGAACTCGGGAGTGATTCTTTGCTGTACTTTGAGGGATAATCATATGATCCAACTATGTTAGCACTGTTGAGAGGTTGCACTAGCGAAAGTACGGACCCTAGGCCTTGTTTTTAAGCATTGAAACACCGATTTTGTGCCCGTTCACTATTTGCTACCTTGCTGTTTTTATTTATTAAGATTATAAAAATACATTTCTACCATCAATATTACACTTTTATCACCATCTGTTCGCCGAACTAGGGCACCTATACAATTTGCCATTGTATTGGGTGTGTTGGGGACACAAGAGATTTCTTGTATTTGGTTGCAGGGTCGTTTGAGAGAGACCATCTTCATCCTACACCTCTCACGGATTGATAAACTATAGGTCATCCACTTGAGGGAAAATTGCTACTGTCCTCCAAAGCTCTGCGCTTGGAGGCCCAACACATGTCTACAAGAATAAAGTTGCGTAGTAGACATCAGATACCAAAACCATGGCACTATATAATAATAAACAATAATAAAAGTAAAAAATTACACAAATATATATCTAAATCATACAAGTAAGACCTTTATTCTTTTAGAAAGAAGATAAGATAAAGAGGCTCACCACGGTGGTGCCGGCGACGAGATCGGCACGGGCGATCGACGGCGGTGAGGAAAGGGACGGGACAGGAGGAACCGCCAAACCTAGACAAATATCGAGGAAAATGGAGCTTGGAGAAGGAGCTTCGATAGGAGAAAGCTTAAGTGTGGCTCGGGCATTTCATCGAACACCTCATGCGCATAGGAGGTGAGCTAGAGCACCACAAAGCTCTCCCACGACTTGCCAGAGAAACAGAGCACTCTACTGCTCTACTCGCGGGCGAGGGGGTATATATATAGGCATCTCATTAGTGTTGGTTTGTGGTTGCTGGAACCGGGACTAAAGGACCCCATTTGGTCCCGGTTCCATCCATGAACCAGCACCAATGGTTGTGGGCCAGGAGCAAGGACCATTGGTCCTAATTCGTGTCTGGAACCGAGACCAAAGGGCCAGACGAACCAGGACCAATGCCCCACAAGGCCCGTCCGGCCCCCTGGCCTCACGAAACGGGACTTGTGCCCCCATGGGTCCCGGTTCGTGACTGAACCGAGATTAATGGGCTTACCCGGCCTAGACCAAAGCCCTGTTTTCTACTAGTGACTGCATGTCCACCGACCATGTGCTATTGCAGTTGCACGCCCATCAGCTTTTATTTTCGTCTAGATATTGTGTATCTCTTAGAATATTTTGTGTTCCTGATTATGAGGGCATTTAAACAATATCAATGCTTAATATATTCGGCAAGATTTGAAATTTGAATTCTAAGGTATACAAATACAGAACATTTTATATAGTTTCATCATGTGCTAGGCATAAAAACATTTTGTCTAGTTCCATCATCTACTAGCATGCATTATCATGTTTGAGTGTGTTTCAGAATAGATCATAATGTACAATAGTTCTCGACCACTTTGTAATTTATGAATCTATTATGTTTGAGTGTGCATTGTCATGTTTCATTGTGTTCAACTATGCATCTTCATATCTCATTGTGGTTCGCTTGAAATCGCATCTCCATATTGCCCTAACTATTTTGATACATTATAAAAAAACCATTTTAGAGCTCTAGTTATTTTAATGATTAACTACTATGAACTATTTCATATTCGGGTCCTTGGCAACAAGTGAAAGATCATTGGTGACTCCCACAAACTAATTTTCTAGTTGTTGTCCTCATTAAGCTCAATGCTTATACTTTTTAGGTATTTTAATGAATCCAAGATTCACGTTCAGTATAAGGACTACCATACTATGAAGCGGAGTACACTAGCAATTGCTTTGATTTGAACTCCAAGTCCTGACCCAATCTCAAAGTTATCAAAAATGTACTGCCTAGCCAATCTTCGTATGAGTTTCTCTAAGTCTCGGTACTTTTGAAGATTTTCTTTCGGGACTACCTAAACACTTAGGGTTGTTCATGCTATTCAGAACCACTATTCATTTTGGTCTAGAACTGCCAACCCAAATATTCCACTTTGACGAACATTATGTTTGTATGGCACTTCCGAGTCATCTCGGTTTACCTTTATGTGGTCACAAACATAAATAAGTTCGATGCATCCACTTGTTTTCGTCTAGAACATTCAAGTTATGACTTGGCACTTTTCTGCAGATTTCTCAAATCTTGCAATGGTTTTGTTTTATTTTGTTGATCATCTTCAGTTGTTCCATCTCCTCATCCACTTGGTTCAAGATTAGCTCCGTCCAGCCAAACCATGCGTAGAGAAGATCCTGCACAAAGCTCAATGTGCCATCCACCCTCCACAACAACAAGTGCTTCATGTTTTTGGAAGCCTTTACTGGCACCGTAATGTAAACCTTCATGAACTCTTTGGCGTCGGACGTTATGACGATGCTAAAAGGATAGGACCGTGTAGGTCTTCCTATGAGGAAGAGAACCTTTGTTGGGGGAAATCGACACCTATGGGATCACTGGGATCCCTTCTACGGTTGGCGGGCGCGGGGTTGTGGAAAGAGTGAGTCTGACAGGAAGCACACGGATCGTTTACCCAGGTTCGGGCCGCGAGGATGCGCAAAACCCTAGTCCTACTTTGGTGGATGTATTGAGAGTGTTCTTGTGTTCTTGATCTACCTACGGGGTGCAATTTTGCCCAAAATATATGAATCCTCCTCCTGGTCTCCTCGGTCCTCCTTTTATAAGAAAAAGGGGTTGCCACAGTGGCACACGGGAGGTGGAAAGATGTATAGTGGATGAGTCTATCCTCTGGCACCGTTGGACAAACACATTTAATGTGATGCCGACGTGCCCCTCTCACTTTATTGGGGATGGCAAGGAAGCACGTCCCAGCTGTCGCCGCCATGCCTGGTTTCGACACGCGTCTGAGCTGACGAGGCGTCGGGGCGCCACGTTGGCTGGCTGCTGGGCTGGCACGGTGGTGGAGCCTTCAGGAAGACTTGCATGCCACCACGCAGGTGCTTGCTGGGTAGGTGTAGAGGCCGCTTGTCTCCACGCAGGTGCCCGCCCAGCTGGTTGAGCTAGCAGCTGCTTGGGGACGGCGGTGGAGCTTTGGCAGACGCGGGCCAGGCTGCGACCCTGCTGGTGTCCTCGGCAAGGGTCTCGCTGGGCCCCCGGTATGGGTCTTATCGTGGCGTCGCGGTCGTCCCCAGCAAGGATCTCGCTGGGGGTCATCGTCTTCCGGTCCTCATCTGATCTTCCATGATCGTGATCTTGACAAAGATCTGCATGTCACCACGGAGGTGCCTCCCGAGCCTTGGTTCCAATGTAGTTATTGGCGGTGTTTGGAACTCCTGGGCTCAAGGGTGGCTCGCACTGCTGGTGTTGGGCAAGTTGCCCCGACAAGCCTCTTGCCAGGGCCGCGGAGGTCGCCCCGGCAAGGGTCTTGCCGGGGGAGTCCACCTCGCCCCTTTGTTCTTCAGTGTTTCTGGCGTTGGCGTTGCTTTGTTTGTCTTATGCTACGGTTCCCTCCAGCTTCCCTCCTCTGCCTTGTTAAGTGTGGCTGCGGGCGCGGCTCTGACTGCCCCCGCACAAGTAAAGGGGTCAAAAGGAGAGCCCCAACTTCTGTACACCGACAGGAGCCCCCGGGCCTGGGCCACACATAAGTGCGCCGTGTTGTTGGGCTAGGGCCAGAACGGTGCGGGGGCAGGTGGGGCGGATTTTACTGCAGTAACTTCTCGCTCGCTTGCGCTCCCCCACGACCCGTGTTGAACGCGTGATGTGGAGGGTCGTGTGTGATGTGGGGGTCATGCGTGGGGCGGTTCCCGCGTGCATGCGTCACATCGTGGTAAAGAGGCGGCTCGCGCCTTCCCCATAAAAAGAGGGAGGCGCAGAGGCGCGGCTCATTTACTTGGGTGGACTCGGGTTGTGGTCTTTAAGGCGTCAGTGTCCCTCGATCACGGGGTGGGGAACGGTCACCCCACCCGTACCTTTGATTCTGCTTGCTCGCCACATGTCCCCCATGCAGGTGGCAGGCGGTGGAGGCGGGAAACCGGGCCGTCGCTGATTGGGGCAGTGGGTCGGCCCCAATCCCCTGCACCCCCGATGGCTGGATTGGCCGATAGGGGCGGCCGAGCCCCGACCCCGCTCCTTTATAAATAGGGGGAGGGGGATGGCATCCCACATCCTTTCATCATCCGTCTCCATTCACTTCGGCTCCTTTCTTCCATCTGCCATGGCGAGAGGAGGCGCCGGCCCTTCAAGGGTGGCGGCAAGGGTTGCTGCACGACAGCGCGTCCCTCCTTCCCAAGAGCTCGTGGAGGAGGAGCCGGCCACGAGAGGAAGGGGGAGGGGGCGAGGCTGAGGTCGCCATGGCGCTCGGGGAAGAGGGGGATGGGGCGGCACACCGGCCTTGCCTCCGCCAGCGATGCCTCCCTCGATGGAGGGCCATGTCGGGGACCAGCCCCGCGAGTTCTTCATCAGGCTGCGCCGGCCACCGCATCGCCGCCTTTGTCTCCCTACCCCATTTGCTCGGGAGATGGAGCTCAATCCACCCCAGACCCTCAGGTTGCACATGAGGGGCTGCGGGAACGGTGGCACGCGGGTCGACGTCGACTTCCCCACTCCTCACATCATGTACCTCCGTCGCGGATGGAAGACGTTCGCTCGTGTCCATAGCCTGACGGGGGGCTTGTCCTGTACTTCAAGTTAATGGAGGGCGGCCTGCTCTCAGTCAAGGTCTTTGGAGATCTTGGAACTCGCCTGAAGTGCTGCGTGGAGAGCTCCTCCAACGAGGAAGATTCCTCTTCAAGCGGGAGTGATGAGGAGGGTAGCGACAGCAACGATGAGAGCGTCGAGCGAGGTCACGTCGACCTTGTCGCCGATTGACCGCGTCGCCCCTCCCTACATCGTGCGGCCTGCCGAGGGCCTTCCTCGTCAAGCTCTCCATCGGCGTGTCCCCCGTCACCTCCTTGGGCGGCTGGCGTAGGAGGGTTGGAGAAGGCGGAGAAGGCGGGTGGCAGCCGTCAAGTCAGAGTACGCGGGCACCGACGCCTTCGTCGCATATTGCCGGCCCACTGCCTCATCTTCCAGCTCCCCTCCGGGCACCGGGACATTCTCTTGGTGTCTTCAGCCCTTCGTACCTCGCCTAGGCACTCTTTTTGCCCTCCTGCCATCTTGTTCCACCTTCGGAGGAGAGGGACAAGAAAGGGATTACGGGCATCTTATCTCTTTTTAGTTTCCAAGCCCGCAGGCATTTGTTAGATTTAAAATTTGTAATCCCCTTGCTCATGTTTTTCATCCCGTATGAACTGCACCTGTATGGGACGTTTTTAATGAAAAAGGGTGCTTGTTGGGTTCTTTATGCGTGAGCGAGGCTCATGCCAAGGAATGAATCCTTGTTATTTTAAGAAAAACACTGACGCCCGGCAACAGGCCTTGTCGTCTGATACGTCTCCAACGTATCTATAATTTTTGATTGCTCCATGCTATATTATCTACTGTTTCGGACTATATTGGGCTTTATTTTCCTCTTTTATATTATTTTTGGGACTAACCTATTAACCGGAGGCCCAGCCCAGAATTGTTGTTTTTTGCCTATTTCAGTGTTTCGAAGAAACAGAATGTCAAACGGAGTCCAAACAGAAAATCCTTTTTGGAACGTGATTTTCTTCTCGGATAAGACCCAGGAGACTTGGACCCTACTCCAAGAAGTACTGGAGGCGGTGTTGAGGGTAGGGCCCCCCCCCTCTACAGGGCACGCCCCCCTGCCTCGTGGGCCCCTCGGTGCTCCACCGACGTACTCCTTCCTCCTATATATACCCACGTACCCCCAAACGATCAGAACAGGAGCCAAAAACCTAATTCCACCGCCGCAACTTTCTGTATCCACGAGATCCCATCTTGGGGCCTGTTCTGGAGCTCCGCCGGAGAGGGCCGTCATCAAGGAGGGCTTATAC
The DNA here is from genome assembly GCF_002162155.2 of Triticum dicoccoides. Lineage (NCBI taxonomy): Eukaryota > Viridiplantae > Streptophyta > Magnoliopsida > Poales > Poaceae > Triticum > Triticum dicoccoides. The sequence goes on along the minus strand of NC_041384.1, from coordinate 48,429,770 downwards.
ATCATCATAGCCCCTCCGATGAAGTGTGAGTAATTTACCTCAGACCTTAGGGTCCATAGTTATTAGCTAGATGGCTTCTTCTCTCTTTTTGGATCTCAATACAATGTTCTCCCCCTCTCTTGTGGAGATCTATTCCATGTAATATTCTTCTTTTGCAGTGTGTTTATTGAGACCGATGAATTATGGGTTTCTGATCAAGTCTATCTATGAACAATATTTGAATCTTCTCTGAATTCTTTTATGTATGATTGGTTATATTTGCAAGTCTCTTCGAATTATCCGTTTGGTTTGGCCAACTAGATTGGTAGTTCTTGCCATGGGAGAAGTGCTTAGCTTTGGGTTTGATCTTGCGGTGTTCTTTCCCAATGATAGAAGGGGCAGCAAGACATGTATTGTATCATTGCCATCGAGGATAACAAGATGGGGTTTATTTCATATTGCATGAATTTATCTCTCTACATCATGTCATACCTAGATATTCTCATAACTATGCTCAATTCTGTCAATTGCTCAACAGTAATTTGTTCACCCACCATAGAAAACGTATGCTCTTGAGAGAAGCCACTAGTGAAACCTATGGCCCCCGGGTCTATTCTCATCATATCAATCTCCATCACTTTAATCTTGTTTTGTTTTTACTTTGCCTTTTACTTTTCACTTTGCATCTTTATATCAAAAATACCAAAAATATTATCTATCGGATCTCACTTCCGTAAGTGACCGTGAAGGGATTGAGAACCCCTAATCGTGTTGGTTGCGTTGAGCTCTTTGTGTTGTGTAGGTACGAGGGACTTGCGCGTGGCCTCCTACTGGATTGATACCTTGGTTCTCAAAAACTGAGGGAAATACTTACGCTACTCTGCTGCATCATCCTTTCCTCTTCGGGGAAAACCAACGCAAGCTCAAGAGGTAGCAAGAAGAATTTTTGGCGCCGTTGCCGGGGAGTCTACGCAAAAAGTCAACATACCAAGTACCCATTACAATCCCTATCTCCCGCATTACATTAGTTGCCATTTGCATCTCGTTTTCCTCTCCCCCACTTCACCCTTGCCGTTTTATTCGCCCTCTCTTTCTCCTTCCCCTTCTCCTTCTCCGTTTGCCTTTTTCTCGCTTGCCTTTTGTTTGCTCGTGTGTTGGATTGCTTGTTTGTCGCGATGGCTCAAGATACTACCATATTGTGTGACTTCACCAATACCAACAATAATGATTTTTGTAGCACTCTGATTGCTCCTCTTGCCAATACTGAATCTTGTGAAATCAATAGTACTTTGTTGAATCTTGTTATGAAAGATCAATTCGCCGGCCTTCCTAGTGAAGATGCCGCTACTCATCTGAATAGCTTCGCTGATTTATTTGATATGCAAAATAAAAAAGATGTCGATAATGATGTTGTTAAATTGAAGCTATTTCCTTTTTCGCTTAGAGATCGTGCTAAAGCTTGGTTTTCGTCTTTGCCTAAAAATAGTATTGATTCTTGGAACAAGTGCAAAGATGCTTTTATCTCTAAGTATTTTCCTCCCACTAAGATCATCTCTCTTAGAAACGATATTATGAATTTTAAGCAATTTGATCATGAACATGTTGCACAAGCTTGGGAGAGAATGAAATTAATGATACGTAATTGCCCTACTCATGGTTTAAATTTGTGGATGATTATACAAAAAAATTATGCCGGATTGAATTTTGCTTCTAGAAATCTTTTAGATTCGGCTGCGGGAGGCACTTTTATGGAAATCACTTTAGTAGATGCTACTAAACTCCTAGATAATATTATGGTTAATTATTCTCAATGGCATACTAAAAGATCTTCTAATAAAAAAGTGCATGCGATAGAAGAAATCAATGTTTTGAGTGGAAAGATGGATGAACTTATGAAATTATTTGCTACTAAGAGTGTTTCTTCTGATCCTAATGATATGCCTTTGTCTACCTTCATTGAGAATAACAATGAATCTATGGATGTGAATTTTGTTGGTAGGAATAATTTTGGTAACAATGCTTATAGAGGGAATTTTAATCCTAGGCCATATCCTAGTAATCCTTCTAATAATTATGGAAATTCCTACAACAACTCTTATGGAAATTATAATAAGATGCCCTCTGAATTTGAGAGTGTTAAAGAGTTTATGAATTCACAAAATAATTTTAATGCTTTGCTTGAAGAGAAAGTGCTTAAAGTTGATGATTTGGCTAGGAACGTTGATAGAATTTCTCTTGAGATTGATTCTTTAAAGCTTAGATCTATTCCTCCTAAGCATGATATCAATGAGTCTCTCAAAGCTATGAGAATTTCAATTGATGAGTGCAAGGAAAGAACCGCTAGGATGCGTGCTTCAAAAGATGCCTTTATTAAAGCGTGTTCTTCCAATACCTATGAAAATCAAGATGAAGATCTAAAAGTTATTGATGTGTCCCCTATCAAATCTTTGTTTTGCAATATGAATCTTGATGAAACTGAATATGATCTTCCTTTACCTAGAAGGTGTTCCAAAAATTCGTAGTATTTAGATCTTTATGATGAAATTGATGAAAGTGGGATTGAAAGAAAAAAAAATTTAGATGTTGCTAAACCCACTATATTGGATTTCAAGGAATTAAATTATGAAAGTTGATCTTTGATTGATTGTATTTCCTTGTTGCAATCCGTGCTAAATTCTCCGCATGCTTATAGTCAAAAGAAAGCCTTCACCGAACATATTGTTGATGCCTTGATGCAATCTTATGAAGAAAAACTTGAGTTGAAAGTCTCTATCCCTAGAAAACTCTATGATGAGTGGGAACCAACTATCAAAATTAAAATTAAAGATCATGAGTTTTATGCTTTGTGTGATTTGGGTGCTAGTGTCTCCACTATCCCCAAAACTTTGTGTGATTTGCTAGATTTCCGCAATCTTGATGATTGCTCTTTAAACTTACATCTCATGGATTATACTATTAAGAAAGCTATGGGAAGGATTAACGATGTTCATATTGTTGCAAATAGGAATTATGTGCCCGTAGATTTCATTGTTCTTGATATAGATTGCAATCCTTCTTGCCCTATTATTCTTGGTAGACCTTTCCTTAGAACGGTTGTTGCGATTATTGATATGAAGGAATGGAATATTAGATTCCAATTTCCATTAAAAAGGGCATGGAACACTTTCCAAGAAAGAAAATAAAATTGCCATATGAAACCATCATGAGAGCCACTTATGGATTTCCTTCCAAAGATGGCAATACCTAGATCTATCCTCGCTTTTATGCCTAGCTAGGGGCGTTAAACGATAGCGCTTGTTGGGAGGCAACCCAATTTTATTTTTTGTTTTTTTGTGTTTTTCTTCTGTTAGGAAATAAATAACCCATCTACCCTCTGTTTGGATGTGGTTTTGTGTTTTAATTAGTGTTTGTGCCAAGCTAAACCTATTGGATCTTCTTGGATGATAGTTATTTGATCTTGCTGTAATTTCCAGAAACTTTGCATTCAGTGCCCGAATTACTAAAAATCATCAGAACGTGATAAAATACTGATTCCAATTTCTGCTGACCAATAAACAAATTATATAGGTCTTATAATTTTGGTAGATTTTTTGGAGTTCCATAAGTTTGTGCTAGTTACAGATTACTACAGACTATTCTGTTTTTGACAGATTCTGTTTTTCGTGTGTTGTTTTCTTATTTTGATGAATCTATGGTTAGTAAAATAGTTTATAATCCATAGAGAAGTTGGAATACAGTAGGTTTAACACCAAAATAAATAAAGAATGAGTTCATTACAGTACCTTGATGTGGTTTTATATTTTCTTTCTCTAACGGAGCTCGCGAGATTTCTATTGAGTTTTGTGTTGTGAAGTTTTCAAGTTTTGTGTGAGTTCTTTTGATGGATTATGGAACAAGGAGTGGAAAGAGACTAAGCTTGGGGATGCCCATGGCACCCCCAAGATAATCCAAGGACACCAAAAAGTCAAAGCTTGGGGATGCCCCAGAAGGCATCCCCTCTTTCGTCCACTTCCATCGGTAATTTACTTGGAGCTATATTTTTATTCACCAACATGATATGTATTTTGCTTGGAGCGTCTTGTATTATTTGTGTCTTTTTTTGTTAGTGTGCCACAATCATACTTGCTGTACACACCTTTTGAGAGAGTCATCTATGAATTAAAATTTGATAGAATACTCTATGTGCTTCACTTATATCTTTTGAGCTATGTAGTTTTTCTCTATGTGCTTCACTTATATCTTTTGAGCGTTGAAATTATGCTCTATGTGCTTCACTTAGATCTTTTAGAGCATGGTGGTGTTTTGTTTTAAATAAACTATGATCTCTCATGCTTCACTTAAATTATTTTGAGAGTCGTAATGGCATGGTAATTTGCTTAATAATAACTTGCTTGGTATTCAAGATTTGTGAAAATTTCTTTTGAGTGCGTTGAATACTAAGAAAAGTTGCATGATTGATAATTGTTTTGAGATATGGAGGTAGTAATATCAAAATCATGCTAGTAGAGTAATTGTGAATTTGAGAGGTGCTTGAGTTAAAGTTTGCAAGTCCCGTAGCATGCACGTATGGTTAACATTATGCAACAAATTTGAAACATGAGGTGTTATTTGATTGTCCTCCTTATGAGTGGCGGTTGGAGACTACCAATCTATCCCCCTAGGAGCATGCGCATAACACTTTGGTTTTTGATGGCTTGTAGATTTTTGCAATAAATATATGAGTTCTTTATGACTAATGTTGAGTCCATGGATTATACGCACTCTCATCCTTCCATCATTGCTAGCCTCCACGGTACCGTGCATTGCCCTTTCTCACATTGAGAGTTGGTGCAAACTTCGCCGGTGCATCCAAACCCCGTGATATGATACGCTCTTTCACACATAAACCTCCTTATATCTTCCTCAAAACAGCCACCATACCTACCTATTATGGCATTTCCATAGACATTATGAGATATATTGCCATGCAACTTTCGACCATCCAGTTTATCATGACACATTCATCATTGTCATATTGCCTAGCATGATCATGTAGTTGACATAGTATTTGTGGAAAAGCCACCGTTCATAATTTTTACTTGTCACTCTTGATTCATTGCATATCCCGGTACACCGCCGGAGGCATTCATATAGAGTCATACTTTGTTCTAGTATCGAGTTGTAATCATTGAGTTGTAAATAAATAGAAGTGTGATGATCATCATTCAATAGAGCATTGTCCCAAAAAAAGGCCAAAGAAAAAAAAAGGCCCAAAAAAAGGGGCAATGTTACTATCCTTTTTTCCACACTTGTGCTTCAAAGTAGCACCATGATATAGCAAGTCCCATATATTGTGCTTCAAAGTAGCACCATGTTCTTCATATAGAGAGTCTCTTGAGTTATCACTTTCATATACTAGTGGGAATTTTTTATTATAGAACTTGGCTTGTATATTCCAACAATGGGCCTCCTCAAGTGCCCTAGGTGTTCATGAGCAAGCAAGTTGGATGCACACCCACTTAGTTTCTTTTGTTGAGCTTTCATACATTTATAGCTCTAGTGCATCCGTTGCATGGAAATCCCTACTCCTCGCATTAACATCAATCGATGGGCATCTCCCTAGCCCATTGATTAGCCTCGTTGATGTGAGACTTTCTCCTTTTTTGTCTTCTCCACACAACCCCCATCATTATATTATATTCCACCCATAGTGCTATATCCATGGCTCATGCTCATGTATTGCGCGAAAGTTTATGAGTTTGAAATTATTAAGGTATGAAACAATTGCTTGGCTTGTCATCGGGGTTGTGCATGATGAGAGCATTCTTGTGTGACGAAAATGGAGCATGACTAAACTATATGATTTTGTAGGGATGAACTTTCTTTGGCCGTGTTACTTTGAGAAAACATAATTGCTTTGTTAGTTTGCTTGAAGTGTTATTGTTCTTTATGTCAATATGAACTTTTGTCTTGAATCTTTCTAATCTGAATATTCATACCACAATTAAGAAATTTTGCATTGAAATTATGCCAAGTAGCACTCCGCATCAAAAATTCTCTTTTTATCATTTACCTACTCGAGGACGAGCAGGAATTAAGCTTGGGGATGCCTGATACGTCTCCAACGTATCTATAATTTTTGATTGCTCCATGCTATATTATCTACTGTTTTGGACTATATTGGGCTTTATTTTCCACTTTTATATTATTTTTGGGACTAACCTATTAACCGGAGGCCCAGCCCAGAATTGATGTTTTTTGCCTATTTCAGTGTTTTGAAGAAACAGAATATCAAACGGAGTCCAAAAAGAAAAATCATTTTTGAAACGTGATTTTCTTCTCGGATAAGACCCAGGAGACTTGGACCCTACTCCAAGAAGTACTGGAGGCGGTCACGAGGGTAGGGGGCGCCCCCCCCCCCTACAGGGCGCGCCCCCCTGCCTCGTGGGCCCCTCGGTGCTCCACCGGCGTACTCCTTCCTCCTATATATACCCAGTACCCCCAAACGATCAGAACAGGAGCCAAAAACCTAATTCCACCGCCGCAACTTTCTGTATCCACGAGATCCCATCTTGGGGCCTGTTCTGGAGCTCCGCCGGAGAGGGCCGTCATCACGGAGGGCTTCTACATCATCATAGCCCCTCCAATGAAGTGTGAGTAGTTTACCTCAGACCTTCGGGTCCATAGTTTTTAGCTAGATGGCTTCTTCTCTCTTTTTGGATCGCAATACAATGTTCTCCCCCTCTCTTGTGGAGATCTATTCGATGTAATCTTCTTCTTTTGCGGTGTGTTTGTTGAGACAGATGAATTGTGGGTTTATGATCAAGTCTATCTATGAACAATATTTGAATCTTCTCTGAATTCTTTTATGTATGATTGGTTATCTTTGCAAGTCTCTTCGAATTATCCGTTTGGTTTGGCCAACTAGATAGGTAGTTCTTGACATGGGAGAAGTGCTTAGCTTTGGGTTCGATCTTGCGGTGTTCTTTCCCAGTGACAGAAGGGGCAACAAGACACGTATTGTATCATTGCCATCGAGGATAACAAGATGGGGTTTATTTCATATTGCATGAATTTATCTCTCTACATCATGTCATGTTGCTTAAAGCATTACTCTGTTTTTAACTTAATACTCTAGATGCATGCTGGATAGCGGTCGATGAGTGGAGTAATAGTAGTAGATGCAGAATCGTTTCGATCTACTTGTCACGGGCGTGATGCCTATATGCATGATCATGCCTAGATATTCTCATAACTATGCTCAATTCTGTCAATTGCTCAACAGTAATTTGTTCACCCACCGTACAAAACTTATGCTCTTGAGAGAAGCCACTAGTGAAACCTATGGCCCCCGGGTCTATTCTCATCATATCAATCTCCATCACTTTAATCTTGTTTTGTTTTTACTTTGCCTTTTACTTTTCACTTTGCATCTTTATATCAAAAATACCAAAAATATTATCTATCGGATCTCACTTCCGTAAGTGACCGTGAAGGGGTTGACAACCCCTAATCGTGTTGATTACGTTGAGCTCTTTGTGTTGTGTAGATATGAGGGACTTGCGCGTGGCCTCCTACTGGATTGATACCTTGGTTCTCAAAAACTGAGGGAAATACTTACGCTACTCTGCTGCATCATCCTTCCTCTTCGGGGAAAACCAACGCAAGCTCAAGAGGTAGCATCATCCCCTTGCTTCAGCCAACCATCCTCACGCTCTTGGTGGAGGCAGGGCGAAGTAGAGTTAGGCCCCTCGTTTATTTCATCGCCGCCGCGGCTACGACCCGGTTCCGACCCAGGCACTTGGGTATAGGGAAAAAAGGGGGAGCACGGTGGCCAAGGGGCAAAACGAGGTTTCATACGCCCCAATATTCATACGGAAGTGCACAACAGAGGATGAAAGACTTATCTGAATCTGCAGCCCCCGGCAGCCATGGCTTGCCGCGGTTGCATTCTTGTATCTGCAGCCCCCGGCTACCTTAGCTTGTCGAGGCTGGAGCGCCGTCTCGTTCTCTTTCTTCCAAACAGCTCAGCAGAAACGTCCAAGTGCCCTGCGAGCCAAAGAGGATGGAAAGGAACAGAGGAACACATACTATACCTCTATGCTAGGGGTTAGTCGCTACTAAGTACTATCAACCCTAACCAAGGTAGAGACTTAACCTAGCATGCATGCTAAAACTTAGGGCATCAGTGCTTCATTTAGTTATGCTTAGAGTATGCGCCTGTCTTCGTACAGAGGGTTACATGGCTTGCCGGCAAGGCTTTGTACAAAAGTTGGTTTGTCGGGGGGCCTGGCAACCGCGCCTTCTGGGTAAAACTTACGAAGATGTTCTATGTTCCAGGAGTTACTCACTAGAACAACATCTTCGGTCTCCAGGCAGACTGCGCCGGGCCTGGTGACTCGTATTACCTGATAAGGGCCTTCCCACTTTCGGCATCAACTTGTTGGAATTCTTGGCCGATTGAACGCGCTGAAGAACAAGGTCGCCTTCCTCAAAGCTTCGAGCATGAACCCTGCGGCTATGGTAGTAGCGCAAGGCTTGCTGGTAGCATGCTGCTCTCACAACCGGCCGAAGACGATCTTCCTCAAGGAGCGTTGCGTCATCTTGCCGCAATTGCTCTTGCTCAAGCTCGTCATAAGAGAGCACTCAAGGTGACCGGTATGTGAGTTCTGTGGGGAGAACTGCTTCTGCCCCGTATACCAGGGCAAAAGGTGTCTGGCCGGTGGCTCGATTTTGCGTCGTTCTGATCAACCAAAGAACTGCCGGCAACTCATCAATCCAGCACCTTCTGCTCTTGTGCAGTTTGTCAAAAGTCTTTGTTCTCAGGCCTCACAGTACTTCAGCATTTGCCCTCTCCGCTTGGTCGTTGCTCCGTCGGTGTGCCACGGAAGCGAAACAGACCTTGCTACCAAGGTCTTGGATGTAGTGCATGAAGGTGTAGCTTGTGAACTGTGTGCCGTTGTCAGTGATAACCCTGTTGGGCACACCAAAACGGCAGACTAGCCCCTTGAAGAACTTGACGGCTGACTGTGTTGTCACCTTTCTCACTGCCTCCACCTCCGGCCACTTTGTGAACTTGTCGATTGCAACGTACAAGTACTCAAAGCCCCCGACAGCATGGGGGAAAGGGCCCAGTATGTCGAGCCACCAGACTGAGAATGTCTAGGAGAGAGGAATTGTTTGAAAGGCTTGAGCTGGTTGATGAAGCTTCTTCGAATGGAACGGACACGCTTCACACTTGGTTACTAGTGTCGTTGCATCCTGGAGCGCAGTGGGCCAGAAGAAACCTTGCCGGAATGCCTTGCCGGCAAGGGCCCTCGACCCTATGTCGGAGCCACATATGCCTCCGTGTATCTCTGTCAACAGCTCCAGTCCTTCCTCCCGGGGAATGCACTTCAATTTCACACTGTTCGTCCTTTTCCTGTACAGGATGTCAGCGACGAACTTATACATAGCAGAACGACGGACTACTTTCTCCGCTTCTTCCTGCTCCTCATGAAGTTCCCCTGTTTGGAGGAATCAAACGGTATGTTGTGCACATGCCGGAGCCTAGGGCTCGACGGCAAGGACCAAAGGCATTTCCTCTGCCATGGGAGCGGCCATCTCTACGGCTAGGGCTTGACGCCTTGCCGGAGTCGGCTGCCCCCTGGTAGGCTCAGTATCCATGGCAACATCCTTGCCGGCGGCCATAGGGGGCTCGGCAGGAATGTACTTGCCGAGGCGTGATCCCTCCGCTTGTTCTGCTTTGTTGATGGTTCAACGTATGGTCGAGTTAACCGAAGCACAAAAGTACCTGGTTCCACTGGTAATTTGAAGGCAGCGCGCTTCGACAGGTAGTCGGCGATATTGTTCTCCGCCCGCGGAACGTGCTCCGCTTATATACCATCAAAGCGCTCCTCCAGCTTCCTCACCTCATCTACGTAGGCCTCCATCAACGGGCTCTGATAATCTTTGTTGACTTGCCTCACGACAAGCTATGAATCACCCCTGATGATGAGCTTCTTAACCACGCGAGGTCCGCCGCGATCCTGAGACCGGCAAGCAACCCCTCGTATTCAGCAGTGTTGTTCATGGACATCTCCCTAGGGAAGTGCATCTGGATTACATAATTGAGGTACTCTCTGGTGGGTGCAATAAGCAGCACACCAGCACCGGCGACTTGCAGCGAGAAAGCCCCATCAAAGTACATGATCCAGTTGCGACTTGCCGCCTCGCGGGGAAGAGTAGTCTCCTGGATCTCTTCATCGGGCGTTGAGGTCCATTCCGCAATGAACTCCACCAAGACTCTGCTCTGGATTGTCGAAGTACTTTCAAACTTCAAACCAAATCTTGAAACCTCAAGGCCCACTCCACGATCCTCCTGGTCGCGTCCGGGTTATGCAGTATCCGTTGCAGCGGGAGGCAGGTGACGACGGTGATTTCATGTGCTTGGAAGTAATGACGCAGCTTCCTCGAGGCCATAAGGAGGCCAAAGAGCAATTTCTACAAACCAGAGTACCTTGACCTAGCCCCCTCCAAGAGGGAGCTGACAAAGTAAACCGGGTGCTGCATCATCTTCTTCCTCCGCACCACTTCATCTGGTTGCTCGGGACCTATCCTGACGGCGTCAGACTCTGCCGGGGGCCTTGTCTCGCCGGCGCCAGACCCTGCCAGGGGAATCTCTGGTTTTCCATCCGCCAGCCCTTCCGTTGCCACTGCCTCTTTGTCGACCTCCCTGTGTGCCACTAGTGCGGCACTGACCACTTGATTCGTTGCCGCCAGATACAGCAGCAACGGCTCTTGTGGTTTAGGCGCAACTAGTATCTGCGTAGAGGATAGGTATTTCTTCAAATCCTGCAGCATTGCCTTGGCCTCTAGGGTCCACTCCATTGGTCCCGCCTTTTCAAGATTATGAAAAAGGGAAGGGCATGCTCAGCAGGCTTAGAGATGAATCTGCTCATGGCAGCAACGCAGCCAGTGAGCCGATGCACATCCTTGATCCGCTTGGGCGCCCCGATCTGCTCAATAGCCTTGATCTTGTCTGGATTTGCCTCAATCCCATGATGTGACACAAACAACCTGAGAAGTTTGCCGGACGGAATGCCAAAGACACACTTCTCAGGGTTCAACTTGAGGTTGATCTTGCGCAGGTTGGCAAACATCTCTTCTAAGTCTTGCACAAGAGTTGTCTTTTCCTTGGTTTTGCCCACAATGTCATCCATATAAGCTTCTATATTTCTATGTAGCTGGGGCTTAAAACCAATTTGGACCGCTCTTGCAAACGTTGAGCCAGCACTCTTCAAACTGAAAGGCATCCGTAAAAAGCAATACGTACCACATGGGGTGATGAATGATGTCTTCTCTTCGTCTTCTCTTGTCATGAAGATCTGGTAGTAGCCCGAGTAGGCATCGAGGAATGATAACAGATCACACCCGGCCGTGGAGTTGACAATCTGGTCAATGCGCGGCAACGGGAAGGGGTCCTTAGGACAAGCCTTATTGATTTCTATGTAGTCGATACACAGCCTCCACTTCCCGTTTGCCTTGCGCACCACCACCGGATTGGCCAACCACGTCGGATGGAGCACTCCTCTCACTAAGCCTACCGCTTCCAACTTCCTGATCTCCTCTGTGATGAACTCTTATCGTTCCAAAGCTTGCTTCCTGACCTTCTGCTTGACGGGTCGCGCATGGGGACAGATAGCAAGATGGTGCTCAATCACTTCCCTGGGAACGCCGGGGATGTCGGATGCTTTCCATGCAAACACATCGACATTCGCCCGCAGGAAAGTGACGAGCGTGCTTTACTATTTGCTGTCGAGGGTGGAGCTTATGGTGAAAGCCCCTCCCGTGCCATCCTCCTTGATGGAAACCTTCTTGGTCTCTGGTGACGTGGCTCTGGATTTCTTGCTCTTGCCGGTGGAGCTCTCTGGCACGTCCTCGATGGTAGCACAACACTCCGAAGAGGTGCGCTTGCCGGAGTGGGTGTGAGAGGTCCTGCCGGTCTTCTTCTTCCCTCCAGGGACTTTAGCGGCAGGAGCAAGCGCCTTGGCGGCATCTGTTGCAACTACTTCCCGGTAGAGTAGGTCAGTGCAAATCAACACATCCTTCTTGTCGCAGGGAACGGTGATGATGGTCATCGGCCCAGGCATCTTCAGCATGTTGTAGGCGTAATGGGATGGTGCCATGAACTTGGCTAGTGCCGGGCGGCCAAGAATCCCATTGTAGGGTAAGGGAATCTCGGCTACATCGAAGACAATCCTCTCCATCCTGTAGTTCAGCTCGCCTCCAAACGTCACAGGCAGCATGACCTTGCCCTTCGGCTGACTCCTTCCCGGGTTGACCCCTTGAAATGTACCCGTCTCCTCGAGGTCTCCATCAGGAATTTGTAGCATTTCGATCACAACTTGTGAGATCAAGTTCAGAACGGCCCCGCTGTCAACCAGCATCTTGTTCACCTTGAGGTTGCGTATTGTTGGTCAAACCAACAACGACAAACACCCGACCACAGTTGTGCGATCAGGGTGGTCCTCGGCGTCAAAGATGATGGGTGTGCTGGCCCACTTCAGCGGCTTATGAGCGTCGAACGACGGCTCTGCTGCTGTGATCTCACACGCCCACTACTTGAGCTAGCGGTGAGAAGTATGGAGCGAGGCGCCACCATCGATGCACATGGCCTCTGTAGCCTTTTGGAACTCATGCTCATCCGACTCGTCGTCCTTGTCATGATCATCGTCTTCCTCCTTCTTGTCGAGGCCCCGATCGGGCCTCTCTTGCCAGTTGTCCTTGTCGCAGCGGCCTCCTTGGCTGCCATGCTTTTTTCCGTATCCTTCGGAACCACCCTAACCCTTCTCCTTGTCCTGCCTCCCATACTCGGCTTTTTGCTTTTCAGCAAGAAACTCAACTTGTCTGCAGTTCTGGAGGGCGTGGCGCTTGGTGCGGTGGATCTTGCAATACTGCTTGCCGGAGCCCCCTGGCTTGTCGGCAGCCGCCAATGCCCAGAAAGTGGCTCGCCCGGCAATCTCCTTGCCGGGGTCGTCTACATTGGCCTTCTTGGTGGTGCCGGTGTCGTCGGATCCCTCGACGGCAAGCACGGCCTTGCCCTTGTGTTTCCTATTGCGACGCCGACCCTTCTTCATCGGGTCGCCAGTGTCTTCGTCGGTAGAGTTGGTTTCCACGACGGCGTCTTCGCCGGGGTATTTCCTTCCCTCTTCAGCTCGGGTGCACCTATCGGCCAGAATGTAAAGTTCGGCCACGTCCTTGACATTGTTAATTGCCAGCTCTTCACGCATCTTGCAGTTACGCACATTCTGATGGAATGCGCTGATCACGACGGCGGGATGAACATCCGGGATGTTGTATTGCACTCGGCTGAACCTCTATATGTACTTGCGCATGTTTTTGCCTTCCTTCTGGGGAATGATATGCAAACCACTCGCCTGGCCATGAGCTTGGTGGCCTCCAGTGAAGTCCCCAATGAAATCATGACACAGATCCGGCCAAGAAGAAATGGAATCCGCCGGCAAGTGAATCAACCAAGACATGACATTAGGTTTCAGGGCCAACGAGAAGTAATTGGCATGCATCTTGTCGTCACGAGCTCCAGCGGCTTGCATCGCGATGGTCTAGATGCTGAGGAACTCTGACGGATGGGTCTTACCGCTGTACTTCTCGCTGACGTCGGGCTTGAACATGCGGTGGGACAGCCACTGGAACTTCCACATCCCACGGGTAAAGGCTGGGCAACCCACCTCATAAGGTAGGCCGCCAGAGCCTCCCAGTGCTGGGAGGTCCATAGCAGCCCCCGCCCACCTGTCTGATTAGTCGCGCATATCGCGCCGGCGCTGGTCACGGTGGGTCCGTGGATCGGATAACGCTATGGAAATGTTATCACAAGCATCATCACGATGGATCGATACCCGCGGCGGTTGGCGTGGAGGAGGAGACTGCACCGTGGTCGTGGCACCTCCGGCGCCCCACCGCTGGCATGCGGTGGTTCGACGGAGCGCCGACCTGAGGGCCCTGCTGGCTATAGCTCGTGTTTGTTGTCGACGCCGACGAGGCTCCGGATGGTGGCTCTCCACTCGTCGAGCTTTTCTGCGGCAGGAGGGAAGTCCAGGAGCAAAAAGCAAGGAATAAAAATAAAATCGGGTTGCCTCCCAAAAAGTGCTATCGTTTAACGCCCCTAGCTAGGCATAAAAAGCAAGGATAGATCTAGGTATTGCCATCTTTGGTTTTAAGGAGAACGAGAGCAAGCTTGTTATCCATGGCATTAATCTTTCTATTTTGACAAAGTACATGGCCATTAATGGTAGAAGAAAGATTAAGAATGTTGCGGAAATTGGCATCTAGGCTAGTTTTTATCTCTTTAATAGATTCGTTTTGGTAAGAAAACAAAACAGATGTGATTTCAGTTTTCTCGTTAATGGGGAGCCCAAAAATAGTTTTCATCATCTCATAGGTATCTACGGGGTCCCCTTCAAGGAAACCCTCTACAAAAATAGAATCTAAAACTTGTTTGAACGAGGCGGGTAGCCCAACATAAAAGCTTTTTAAGTAAACCTCAATTTGATATTGAGGTACATAGCTGGCCCGGATCCTTAACAGCCTATCCCAAGCATCTTTCAAAGATTCAATGAGTAAATAACGAAAAATTCCAGAATCATCTTCATCAAAATTACTAAGGTTCTCATTGATAACTCCGGCAAGTTTTTCCGTAGCATTTCGATTAATGAGTTTAGATAAGATAGCCGGATTGTCTAAAGCACTAGAACTTGGGAGAGAGCCCCCAATTCTTTTTGGTTCTGACATGGCGAGGGAAGAGTGGGCGAAAGGAGGCAAAAGGAGAAAGAGAGGGAGGATAGAGAGAGAGATGGCCAATAAAACGGCAAGGGTGAAGTGGGGGAGAGGAAAACGAGAGGCAAATGGCAAATAATGTAATGCGAGAGATAAGGGTATGTGATGGGTACTTGGTATGTTGAGTTTTGCGTAGACTCCGCAACAACGGTGCCAGAAATCTTCTTGCTACCTCTTGAGCACTGCGTTGGATTTCCTTGAAGAGGAAAGGGTGATGCAGTAAAGTACCGTAAGTATTTCCCTCAGTTTTGAGAACCAAGGTATCAATCCAGTAGGAGGCTACGCGCGAGTCCCTCGTACCTGCACAAAACAAATAACTTCTCGCAACCAACGCGATAAGGGGTTGTCAATCCCTTCTCGGTCACTCACGAGAGTGAGATCTGATAGATATGATAAGGTAATATTTTTAGTAATTTTGGGATAAAGATGCAAAGTAAAATAAAAGCAAAGTAAAAAATCAAAGTAAAAAAGCAATGTAAATAAATAAGTATAGGAAGATTAATATGATGAAGATAGACCCGGGGGCCATAGGTTTCACTAGTGGCTTCTCTCAAGAGCATAAGTATTTTACGGTGGGTGAGCGAATTACTGTTGAGCAATTGACAGAATTGAGCATAGTTATGAGAGTATCTAGGTATGATCATGTATATAGGCATCACGTCCGAGACAAGTAGACCGACTCCTGCCTGCATCTACTACTATTACTCCACTCATCGACCGCTATCCAGCATGCATCTAGAGTATTAAGTTCATGGAAACAGAGTAACGCCTTAAGAAAGATGACATGATGTAGAGGGATAAATTCATGCAATATGATAAAAAAACCATCTTGTTATCCTCGATGGCAACAATATAATACGTGCCTTGCTGCCCCTACTATCACTGGGAAATGACACCATAAGATTGAACCCAAAGCTAAGCACTTCTCCCATTGCAAGAAAGATCAATCTAGTAGGCCAAACCAAATTGATAATTCGAAGAGACTTGCAAAGATAACCAATCATACATAAAAGAATTCAGAGAAGATTCAAATAGTGTTCATAGATAAACTTGATCATAAACCCACAATTCATCTGTCTCAACAAACACACCGCAAAAAGAAGATTACATCGAATAGATCTCCACAAGAGAGGGGGAGAACTTTGTATTGAGATCCAAAAAGAGAGAAGAAGCCATCTAGCTAATAACTATGGACCTGAAGGTCTGAGGTAAACAACTCACACTTCATCGGAGAGGCTATGGTGTTGATGTAGAAGCCCTCCGTGATGGATACCCCCTCCAGCGGAGCTCCGGAACAGGCCCCAAGATGGGATCTCATGGATACAGAAAGTTGCGGCGGTGGAATTAGGTTTTTGGCTCCGTATCTGATCGTTTGGGGGTACGTAGGTATAAATAGGAGGAAGGAGTACGTCGGTGGAGCAACAGGGGGCCCATGAGGGTGGAGGGCGCGCCTCGGGGTGGGGGGGTGGGGGTAGGCGCGCCCCCTACCTCATGGCCTCCTCCTTTATTTGTTGACATAGGGTCCAAGTCTCCGGGATCACGTTTGTTGAGAAAATCTCGTTCCAGAAGGTTTCACTCCGTTTGGACTCCGTTTGATATTCCTTTTCTTCGAAACCCTAAAATAGGCAAAAAAAACAGCAATTCTAGGTTGGGCCTCCGGTTAATAGGTTAGTCCCAAAAGTAATATAAAAGTGGATACTAAAGCCCAATAATGTCCAATACAGTAGATAATATAGCATGGAACAATCAAAAATTATAGATACGTTGGAGACGTATCAAGCATCCCCAACCTTAATTCATGCTCGTCCTCGAGTAGGTAAATGATAAAAAGATAATTTTTCATGCGGAATGCTACTTGGCATACTTTTAATGTAATTCTTCTTAATTGTGGTATGAATATTCAGATCCAAAAGCTTCAAGATAAAAGTTCATATTGACATAAAAAGTAATAATACTTCAAGCATACTAACAAAGCAATCATGTCTTCTCAAAATAACATGGCCAAAGAAAGTTATCCCTACAAAATCACATAGTCTGGCTATGATCTATCTTCACCACACAAAATATTTAAATCATGCACAACCCCGATGACAAGCCAAGCAATTGTTTCATACATTTGACATTCTTAAACTTTATCAATCTTCACGCAATACATGAGGATGAGCCATGGATATAGCACTATAGGTGGAATAGAATGGTGGTTGTGGAGAAGACAAAAAGGGAGAAGATAGTATCACATCAACTAGGCGTATCAACGGGCTATGGAGATGCCCATCAATAGATATCAATGTGAGTGAGTAGGGATTGCCATGCAACGGATGCACTAGAGCTAAGTGTATGAAATCTCAACCAAAGAAACTAGTGGATGTGCATCCAACTCACTTGCTCACGAAGACCTAGGGCATTTTGAGGAAGCCCATCATTGGAATATACAAGCCAAGTTCTATAATGTAAAATTCCCACTAGTATATGAAAGTGATAACATAGGAGACTCTCTATCATGAATATCATGGTGCTACTTTGAAGCACAAGTGTGGTAAAAGGATAGTAGCATTGTCCCTTCTCTCCTTTTCTCTTTTTTTGTTTGGGCTTTTTTGGCCACTTTTATCTATTAATTTTCGCCCGGAGTCTCATCCCGACTTATGGGGGAATCATAGTCTCCATCATCCTTTCCTCACTGGTACAATGCTCTAATAATGATGATCATCACACTTTTATTTACTTACAACTCAAGAATTACAACTCAATACTTAGAACAAGATATGACTCTATATGAATGCCTCCGGCGGTGTACCGGGATGTGCAATGACTCATGAGTGACATGTATGAAAGAATTATGAACGGTGGCTTTGCCACAAATACGATGTCAACTACATGATCATGCTAAGCAATATGACAATGATGGAGTGTGTCATAATAAACAGAACAGTGGAAATTTGCATGGCAATATATTTCAGAATGGCTATGGAAATGCCATAATAGGTAGGTATGGTGGCTATTTTGAGGAAGGTATATGGTAGGTGTATGATACCAGCGAAAGGTGCGCGGTATTAGAGAGGCTAGCAAACACTACAAAAAAAGACACATCTGTGACATTTTGGGCCGAACAAATTTTTTTTCTGTGATATATATGACACTTCTATGACGATAATTGTGACAAAACTCGGTATCATCATAGATGTGGTGGGCTCCTACTTCTATGACAAAAAATCATGACAGAAAATGGGATTTTCGTCCTGGCGGGCCGGAGACACAGCTGCATGACATTCTTGGGTCGTCCATGACGGAAAAAACCGTGGTAGAAGCGAGGGGGAGGAAAATTTCAGGGAGTTCCCGGTTACGGTGGGAGGTCGGGGGCCGAGCGATGCGCGTTTCTCTCGTAAACGTACACGCATGTGTGCGAGGCGTTGGCTCTAACTGAACCCGAGCGAGGCGTTGGGCTCTAACTGAACCCGAGCGATTGCACTGCAGGCTACGCGTTACTGAACCCGAGCGATCGATCGATGGCTGTTAACTGAACCCAATCGAACGATTCCTTCGCTACTGCTGCTAAATGAAGTCGGTCGATGCTGCCTCTGGGATGAACAGTGAGCGTTGCGGGGGGATTTGGATGAACAGTGAGCGGTGGTGTTGCCTCTGGATGAACAGGACCCCGTGGTGTGGTGGAGGGCTGGATGAACAGTAGACGGTGGAGGGGTGCCCGTGGAGGGGTGGTTGAACAGGACTCTGTGGTGTGGATGGCTGGATGAACAATAGACGGTGGAGGGGTGCCCATGGAGGGGTGGTTGAACAGTAGCCGGTGGAGTAGCGTGCCGTGGAGGCTGGATGAACAGGAGCCCGTGGAGGCTAGAGGAGGTCGACGGTAGCCCGTGGAGGCTGGAAGAGGTCGATGGTAGCCCGTGGAGGCTGGAGGAGGTCGACGGTGGAGATGAACAGTATCCCGTGGAGTCCCGTTTTGCGGTACGCCACACCCCTCCCAATGAACAGGACCCCCGTTGTGACCATAGGAGGTCCGTTTCGTCCGTTTTGCGGTATGCCACACCCCTCCCGATCAACAGGACCCCCGTTTCAACCGTAGGAGGTCCGTTTTGCGGTACGCCACACCCCTCCCAATCAACAGGACCCCCGTTTCGATCGTAGGAGGTCCGTTTCCTCCGTTTTGCGGTACGCCAGACCCCTCCCGATCAACAGGACCCAGTTCCGAACATAGGAGGTTTGTTTCCTCCGTTGTGCGGTACGCCAGGCCTCGTTTCCATCGCCTGTTCCGTCCAAGACCTCCCGATGAACACGACCACGCATTCCGTTCTGACCCATCCGGTTGGCTCCCACGCGTTCCATTGCCTCCCGATGAACACGACACATTCTGTTGCCTCCCCATGAACACGACGCATTCCGTTGCCTCCCCATGAACACGACGACGATGCTGTTTTTCCGTTCTGACCCAGCCATGTACACGAGCCCTGGCCGTACGTATGCGCGTGTAGGCATTCGAGACCCCGCCCGTATGTACACATACATGGCCATATTTTCTTTCTTGCACCATGGCCATTGTACGTACGTGTACATGCTACATGCACGCCTCTACTACGACACGTACACGCCTCTACTACGACACGTACGCGCCTCTACTACGATACATGCGTGCCTCTACATCCACCAGTATATATGTAGGTACACGTTCACGACCAGAATGACAACGCTACGTATGCTTCGACCAGGTGGGTCCCAACTATCAGACACTTCCTTACCTGCGAAGATGTAGCTGGTGGGTCCCAGCAGTCAGGGGGGCGAATCATTTTTTTTGCTCGGACGCACTTCCTTGCGTGCGAAGATGTAGCTGGTGGGTCCCAGTAGTCAGCGGTGAGTCCCCGCTGTCAGGTGGAGGAATAATTATTTTGCACGTAATAAGGAGGCACTTCCTTGCTGCAGCCATGGACCCAGCTGTCAGCCTCTCCATGTACAGTCCACGTCTGATGGAAGCCGTTCCTTGACCATGTTGACCAGGCCGCGCCAAGAGAACCAGGGCGGTGGACGATGGTGAGGCCGTGGAAGGGGACTACGCGCAGCCGGGGAAGACGCGGAAGTGGATGCCCACGCGTAGAGGAGTACGAGGGTTCACTGGTTCGCTGCGGTGTGAGGCTGTCCTCGCCGCAGAATAACACGGGGTGTCGGTCGTTGACCATGTTGACCAGGCCGCGCCGAGAGCACCAGGGCGGTGGACGACGGCGAGGCCTAGGAAGGGAACGACACGGAGGCAGGGAAGACTCGGCACTTGTTTCCCACGCGGAGGGGAGTATGACTGTACGAGGGTTTACTGGTTCGTCTGCCGTCGCCGGAGAATAATAGCAGGTGTGGGTGAGTAGAGGGATGGCTAGGCTAGCGATGGGAGTATGGTGGGGAAGTGAGGCCTGCGCGGTAGCACAGCAGGCCGTGGGAAGGAGGGAGTAGGCAGTCCCGCCGGCGCTTGTTTGAGCGGCTGGAGTAGGAAGAGCAGAGATTGAAGAAGCACGACGGCCGTTCGATGGACATCCAACAGTCACTGCTTGTGCGTCAACCTTTTTTTATGAAAGCCTCAAATCTGTGGAAAACAGCATAGAACCCATCTGCCATTATTTCTAATAATTTACAGCCCATTCGCTAATTCTTAATGTTTTTTTGGAGCCCATATTCTTTCTGTTAGCATTACAGCCCATATTGTGGCCACGGTTAAAAAAATATACGAAATTTTGCATATTTCGGTGCGGTCCGAACTGTTTTTAATTCCGAAATTTCGACTCACATTCAAACTGATTCTAAAAATAAATATATATCAATATAAAATCCAACAAATTCTCCATGCATAAAAGTTAATGTAATTTAAAATCTCGAAATGAAAAAAAAGATATTTGAAACTAATTGCCGGTTTGATGTGTTTTAAAAATATACAACCCATTTCTCATTACTGATGGGCCATTTTCTCGACCAGCCGAATGAAAGCTCTCCTTGTCTTGAAAGATTTGCAGCCCAACAGGCCTAACAAAGCGACTTACTTGGCAAATCACAAAAAAACTGGGCTGTGGCCGTGGACCCAGCTGTCAGCCTCTCCACGTACAGTACTCTTCCGATGGAAGTCATTCCTTGACCACGGGCCGGCAGCAGCCCGAAATGAACCCTAGCCCATGATTGTGCGAATCAAATCACGGGCTTTTAACAGGCCAAAATTGTCTCGGTCCTTGTTTGGCCTAATCAGATATCGGCTGCGAGCAGGCCGGATGCAAACCAGGCCATAGTTAGGCCCAACTATATGACAGGCTTTTAACAGGCCGAAATTAATATAGGGCTAAAATGTTAAACGGGCCCTTAACAGGCCAAAACTAATATGAGGCCGAATTACTAAGTGGGCCTTTAGCAAGTGGGCCCAAAAGCATAGTGTCTAGTTGACGGGTCGAATCTGATATGGGCCATAATTGAGCCCAAAGCCTCTTAAAGGGCCAGACCTGATCTGGGCCGTAATTTGGCCCAGAACATGGCAGGCTTTTAATGGGCCAGATCCCATATGGGCCACTATTAGGCCCGGAGCATGGCAGGCCATTAATGGACCGGATCAAATATGGGTCGGCATTTGGCCCAAAACATGGCAGCCAGTTAATGGGCCGGCCTACTAGGTTCCTCAAAATCTTATGGGCCTACAGCTGGGCCGGCCCATTAATGCCGGCGAAATCTCGTGGGCCTTTAGCTGGGCCGGCCCATTATGATCCGCAAGAATCTTATGGGCCTTTACGTGGGTTGGCCCATTATGGCACACAAAAATCTTGTGGGACTTTACCTGGGCTGGCCCACTATGGCCCGCAAAATCTTGTGGGCCTTTAGCTGGGTCGGCCCATTATGGTCCGCAAAATCTTGTGGGCCTCCAGTTGGGCCGGCGCATTTAAACTTGATGGGCCGGTCCACGTGTCAACATATCATAGGCGCGTCTCGCCCATTGGATGAGTGACACCTTTGCCAACGCGGACCTGACACGTGTCTCCTCCAGCCAATGATGATTTTACACGTGGAAAATCCCCATTGGTCGGGGCTGTTAACGGGTTATCGGATCCAAAACCCGACCCGATAGCTTAATGGCGTTCCGTTATGGTGGATGCCACGTGTCGGTCACCATTGACGAAAGCACTTATGTGACGCGCGATTTATCGTCATGGAAGTAGACACTTCCATGATGATAATTTTGGTAATGTCATGGAACACTTCTACGACAGCACATGTATGACTATCTTGATACTCTCATAAAATCGTCATGGATGTACATGCATGACAAAAAACGTGACCTACTGTGACAAACACGTATCATCACGGAAGTGTATTTTTTTGTAGTGAAAGGTGGAAGGAAGAAGAGCATGTATAATCCATGGACTCAACATTAGTCATAAAGAACTCATATACTTATTGCAAAAATCTACAAGTCATCAAAGCAAAGTATTACGCGCATGCTCCTAGGGCCGTAGATGTTGGGGAACGTAGTAATTTCAAAAAAATTCCTACGCAAACGCAAGATCATGGTGATGCATAGCAACGAGAGGGGAGAGTGTTGTCTACGTACCCTCGTAGACCGGCAACGGAAGCGTTGACACAACGTAGAGGAAGTAGTCGTACGTCTTCCCGATCCGACCGACCCAAGTACCGAACGTACGGCACCTCCGAGTTCTGCACACGTTCAACTCGGTGACGTCCCTCGAGCTTCGATCCAGCCGAGTGTTGAGGGAGAGTTTCGTCAGCACAACGGCGTCATGAAGGTGATGATGTTCTACCGACGCAGGGCTTCGCCTAAGCACCACTACGATATGACCGAGGTGGAATATGGTGGAAGGGGGCACCGCACACGGCTAAGGAACGATCACGAAGATCAACTTGTGTGTCATGGGGTGCCCCCTTGCCCCCGTATATAAAGGAGGGAGGGGGGAGGTGCAGCCGGCCCCTAGGGATGCGCCTGGAGGAGTCCTACTCCCACCGGGAGTAGGACTCCCCCCTCTTGCCTTGTTGTAGAAGGAAAGGGGAAGGGGGAAAGAGGAAAAGGGGGAGCCGCCCCCCCCCCCTTCCTTGTCCTATTTGGACTAGGGGGGAGGGGGCGCACGGCCTGCCCTGGCCGGCGTCCTTGTTCTCCCTTAGGGCCCATGTAGGCCCATTGACCCCCGGGGGGGGTTCTCGTAACCCCCCGGTACTCCGTTAAAATCCCGATTTCACCCGGAATGATTCCGATATCCAAATATAGGCTTCCAATATATCAATCTTTATGTCTCGACCATTTCGAGACTCCTCGTCAGGTCCGTGATCACATCCGGGACTCTGAACAACCTTCGGTACATCAAAACACAAAAACCCTAGTTACGATCGTCACCGAACTTTAAGCGTGCGGACCCTACGGATTCGAGAACTATGTAGACATGACCGAGACACATCTCCGGTCAATAACCAATAGCGGAATCTAGATGCTCATATTGGTTCCTACATATTCTACAAAGATCTTTATCGGTCCAACCGCATAACAACATACGTTGTTCCCTTTGTCATCGGTATGTTACTTGCCCGAGATTCGATCGTCGGTATCTCAATACCTAGTTCAATCTCGTTACCGGCAAGTCTCTTTACTCGTTCTGTAACACATCATCCCGCAACTACTCATTAGTTGCAATGCTTGTAAGGCTTATAGTGATGTGCATTACCGAGTGGGCCCAAAGATACTTCTCCGACAATCGGAGTGACAAATCCTAATCTCAAAATACGCCAACCCAACAAGTACCTTCGGAGACGCCTGTAGAGCACCTTTATAATCACCCAGTTACGTTGTGATGTTTGGTAGCACACAAAGTGTTCCTCCTGTAAACGGGAGTTGCATAATCTCATAGTCATAGGAACATGTATAAGTCATGAAGAAAGCAATAGCAACAAACTAAACGATCAAGTGCTAAGCTAACGGAATGGGTCAAGTCAATCACATCATTCTCCTAATGATGTGACCTCGTTAATCAAATGACAACTCATGTCTATGGCTAGGAAACTTAACCATCTTTGATTCAACGAGCTAGTCAAGTAGAGGCATACTAGTGACATAATGTTTGTCTATGTATTCACACATGTATTATGTTTCCGGTTAATATAATTCTAGCATGAATAATAAACATTTATCATGATATAAGGAAATAAATAATAACTTTATTATTGCCTCTAGGGCATATTTCCTTCAGTCTCCCACTTGCACTAGAGTCAATTATCTAGTTCACATCGCCATGTGATTTAACATCAATAGTTCACATTACCATGTGATTACACCCATAGTTCACATCGTCATGTGACCAACACCCAAAGGGTTTACTAGAGTCAATAATCTAGTTCACATCGCTATGTGATTAATACCCAAAGAGTACTAAGGTGTGATCATGTTTTGCTTGTGAGGGAAGTTTAGTCAACGGGTCTGCCACATTCAGATCCGTATGTATTTTGCAAATTTCTATGTCAACAATGCTCTGCACGGAGCTACTCTAGCTAATTGCTCCCACTTTCAATATGTATCCAGATTGAGACTTTGAGTCATCTGGATTAGTGTCAAAACTTGCATCGACGTAACCCTTTACGATGAACCTTTTGTCACCTCCATAATCGAGAAACATATCCTTATTACACTAAGGATAATTTTGACAAATGTCCAGTGATCTACTCCTAGATCACTATTGTACTCCCTTGCCAAACTCAGGGCAGGGTATGCAATAGGTCTGGTACACAGCATGGCATACTTTATAGAACCTATGGCTGAGGCATAGGGATTGACTTTCATTCTCTCTCTATCTTCTGCCGTGGTCGGGTTTTGAGTCTTACTCAACTTCACACCTTGTAACACAGGCAAGAACTCTTTCTTTGACTGTTCCATTTTGAACTACTTTAAAATCTTGTCAAGGTATGTACTCATTGAAAAACTTATCAAGCGTCTTGATCTATCTCTATAGATCTTGATGCTCAATATGTAAGCAGCTTCACCGTGGTCTTTCTTTGAAAAACTCCTTTCAAACATTCCTTTATGCTTTGCAGAATAATTCTACATTATCTCCGATCAACATTATGTCATTCACATATACTTATCAGAAATGTTGTAGTGCTCCCACTCACTTTCTTATAAATACAAGCTTCACCGCAAGTCTGTATAAAACTATATGCTTTGATCAACTTATCAAAGCGTATATTCCAACTCCGAGATGTTTGCACCAGTCCATAGATGGATCGCTGGAGCTTGCATATTTTTTTTAGTACCTTTAGGATTGACAAAACCTTCTGGTTGCATCATATACAACTCTTCTTTAATAAATCCATTAAGGAATGCAATTGCCAACATGATTCGGACAGACTTAAGCATAGATACAAGTGAGAAACTCTCATCGTAGTCAACACCGTGAACTTGTTGAAAATCTTGTTGCGACAATTCTAGCTTTGTAGATAGTAACACTACTATCAGCGTCTGTCTTCCTCTTGAAGATCCATTTAATCTCAATGGCTCGCCGATCAATGGTCAAGTCAATCAAAGTCCATACTTTGTTCTCATACATGGATCTCATCTCAGATTTCATGGCCTCAAGCCATTTCGCGGAATCTGGGCTCATCATCGCTTCCTCATAGTTCGTAGGCTCGTCATGGTCAAGTAACATGATGTCCATAAAAGGATTACCATACCACTCTGGTGCGTATCTCACTCTGGTTTACCTACGAGGTTCGGTAGTAACTTGATCTGAAGTTACATGATCATCATCATTAGCTTCCTCACTAATTGGTGTAGTAGTCATAGGAACAGATTTCTGTGATGAACTACTTTCCAGTAAGGGAGCAGGTACAGTTACCTCATCAAGTTCTACTTTCCTCCCACTCACTTCTTTCGAGAGAAACTCCTTCTCTAGAAAGGATCCATTCTCAGCAATGAATATCTTGCCTTTGGATCTGTGATAGAAGGTGTATCCAATAGTCTCCTTTGGATATCCTATGAAGACACATTTCTTCGATTTTGGTTCGAGCTTATCAGGTTGAAGCTTTTTCACATAAGCATCGCAGCCCCAAACTTTCAGAAACGACAACTTTGGTTTCTTGCCAAACCATAGTTCATAAGGCGTCGTCTCAACGGATTTTGATGGTGCCCTATTTAACGTGAATGCGGCCGTCTCCAAAGCATAACCCCAAAACGATAGCGGTAAATCAGTAAGAGACATCATAGATCGCACCATATCAAGTAAAGTACGATTACGACGTTCGGACACACCATTACGCTGTGGTGTTCCGGGTGGCGTGAGTTGCGAAACTATTCCGCATTGTTTCAAATGTACACCAAACTCGTAACTCAAATATTCTCCTCCACGATCAGATTGTAGAAACTTTATTTTTTTGTTACGATGATTTTCTTGTTACGATGATTTTCATTGGGTGTATGACCATAGAAGGTTTTATTCATGTAAACAGAACAACAATTTTCTCTAACTTACATGAATAACCGTATTGCAATAAACATGATCCAATCATATTCATGCTCAACGCAAACACTAAATAACATTTATTTTAGGTTTAACACTAATCCCGAAAATATAGGGAGTGTGCGATGATGATCATACCAATCTTGGAACTACTTCCAACACACATCATCACTTCACCCTTAACTAATCTCTGTTCATTCTGCAACTCCCGTTTCGAGTTACTACTCTTAGCAACTGAGCCAGTATCACATACCGAGGGGTTGCTACAAACACTAGTAAAATATACATCAATAATCTGTATATCAAATATACCTTTGTTCACTTTGTCATCCTTTCTTATCCGCCAAATACTTGGGGCAGTTCCACTTGCAGTGACCAGTCCCTTTGTAGTAGAAGCACTTAGTCTCAGGCTTAGGTACAGACTTGGGCTTCTTCAATTGAGTAGCAACTTGCTTGTCGTTCCTCTTTAAGTTCCCCTTCTTCCCTTTGCCCTTTTCTTGAAACTAGTGGTCTGGTCAACCATCAACACTTGATGCTTTTCTTGATTTCTACCTTCGTCGATTTCGTCATCATGAAAAGCTTGGGAATCATTTTCGGCATCCCTTGCATACTATAGTTCATCACGAAGTTCTACTAACTTGGTGATGGTGACTAGAGAATTCTATCAATCACTATTTTATCTGGAAGATTAACTCCCACTTGATTCAAGCAATTGTAGTACCCAGACAATCTGAGAATATGCTCACTGCTTGAGCTATTCTCCTCCATCTTTTAGCTATAGAACTTTTGTTGGAGACTTCATATCTCTCAACCCGGGTATTTGCTTGAAATATTAACTTCAACTCCTGGAACATCTCATATGTTCCATGACATTCAAAACATCTTTGAAGTCCCGATTCTAAGCCGTTAAGTATGGTGCACTAAACTATCAAGTAGTCATCATATTGAGCTAGCAAAACATTCAGAACGTCTGCATCTGCTCCTATAATAGGTCTGTCACCTAGCGGTGCATCAAGGACATAATTCTTCTGTGCAGCAATGAGGATAATCCTCAGATCACGGATCTAATCCGCATCATTGCTACTAACATTTTTCAACTTAGTTTTCTCTAGGAACATATAAAAATTAAATGGGGAGCAACATCGCGAGCTATTGATCTACAACATAGATATGCTAATACTACCAGGACTAAGTTCATGATAAATTAAAGTTTAATTAATCATATTACTTAAGAACTCCCACTTAGAAAGACATCCCTCTAATCTTCTAAGTGATCACGTGATCCAAATCAACTAAACCATAACCGATCATCACGTGAAATGGAGTAGCTTTCAATGGTGAACACCAATATGTTGATCATATCTACTATATGATTCATGCTCGACCTTTCGGTCTTAGTGTTTCGAGGCCTGAGTATTATGCATGTGCAAAACTGGCTTGCGCCCGTTGTAGATGGACGTAGAGCTTATCACACCCGATCATCACTTGGTGTCTGGGCACGACGAACTTTGGCAACGGTGCATACTCAGGGAGATACTTTTATCTTGAAATTTAGCGAGAGATCATCTTATAATGCAACCGTCAATCAAAGAAAGATAAGATGCATAAAAGATAAACATCACATGCAATCAATATAAGTGATATGATATGGCCATCATCATCTTGTACTTGTGATCTCCATCTCTGAAGTACCGTCATGATCACCATCCTCACCGACAGGACACCTTGATCTCCATCGTAGCATCATTGTCGTCTCGCCAATCTTATGCTTCAACGACTATCACTACCGCTTAGTGATAAAGTAAAGCATTACAGGGTGATTGCATTGCATACAATAAAGCGACAACCATATGGCTCCTGCCAGTTGCCGATAACTCGGTTACAAAACATGATCATCTCATACAATAAAATATAGCATCATGTCTTGACCATATCACATCACAACATGCCCTGCAAAAACAAGTTAGACGTCCTATACTTTGTTGTTGCAAGTTTTACATGGCTGCTACGGGCTTAGAAAGAACCGTTCTTACCTACGCATCAAAACCACAATGATAGTTTGTCAAGTTGGTGTTGTTTTAACCTTCGCAAGGACCGGGCGTAGCCACACTCGGTTCAACTAAAGTTGGAGAAACTGACACCCGCCAGCCACCTGTGTGCAAAGCACGTCAGTAGAACCGGTCTCGCGTAAGCGTAAGCGTAATGTCGGTCCGGGCCGCTTCATCCAACAATACCGCCGAACCAAAGTATGACATGCTGGTAAGCAGTATGACTTATATCGCCCATAACTCACTTGTGTTCTATTCGTGCATAACATCAACGCATAAAACCTGGCTCTAATACCACTGTTGTGGAACGTAGTAATTTCAAAAAAAATCCTACGCACACGCAGGATCATGGTGATGCATAGCAACGAGAGGGCAGAGTGTTGTCAACGTACCATCGTAGACCGGCAACGGAAGCGTTGACACAACATAGAGGAAGTAGTCATGCGTCTTCCCGATCCAACCGATCCAAGTACCAAACGTACGGCACCTCCGAGTTCTGCACACGTTCAACTCGGTGACGTCCCTCGAGCTCCGATCTAGCCAAGTGTTGAGGTGAGTTTCATCAGCACGACGGCATGATGATGGTGATGATGTTCTACCGACGTAGGGCTTCGCCTAAGCACCGCTACGACATGACCGAGGTGGAATATGGTGGAAGGGGGCACCGCACACGGCTAAGGAACGATCATGAAGATCAACTTGTGTGTCATGGGGTGCCCCCCTGCCCCCGTATATAAAGGAGGGAGGGGGGAGGTGCGGCCGGCCCCTAGGGGTGCGCCTGGAGGAGTCCTACTCCCACCGGGAGTAGGACTCCCCCCTCTTGCCTTGTTGGAGAAGGAAACGGGAAGGGGGAAAGAGGAAAGGGGGGCGCCCCCCCTTCCTTGTCCTATTCGGACTAGGAGGGGAGGGAGCACGCGGCCTGCCCTGGCTGGCCCCCTTCTTCTCCTTAGG
>NC_041384.1:48394159-48399840 GCF_002162155.2 Triticum dicoccoides | reverse complement strand
TAACCCCCCGGTACTCTGGTAAAATCCCGATTTCACCCGGAACGATTCTGATATCCAAATATAGGCTTCCAATATATCAATCTTTATGTCTCAACCATTTCGAGACACCTCGTCAGGTCCGTGATCACATCCAGGACTCCGAACAACCTTCGGTACATCAAAACACAAAAACTTTAATTACGATCGTCACCGAACTTTAAGCGTGCGGACCCTACGGGTTCGAGAACTATGTAGACATGACCGAGACACGTCTCCGGTCAATAACCAATAGCGGAACCTGGATGCTCATATTGGTTCCTACATATTCTACGAAGATCTTTATCGATCAAACTGCATAACAACATATGTTGTTCCCTTTGTCATCGGTATGTTACTTGCCCGAGATTCGATCGTCGGTATCTCAATACCTAGTTCAATCTCGTTACCGGCAAGTCTTTTACTCGTTCCGTAACACATCATCCCGCAACTACTCATTAGTTGCAATGCTTGCAAGGCTTATAGTGATGTGCATTACCGAGTGGGCCCAGAGATACCTCTCCGACAATCGGAGTGACATATCCTAATCTCGAAATACACCAACCCAACAGTACCTTCGGAGACACCTGTAGAGCACCTTTGTAATCACCCAGTTACGTTGTGATGTTTGGTAGCACACAAAGTGTTCCTCCGGTAAATGGGAGTTGCATAATCTCATAGTCATAGAAACATGTATATGTCATGAAGAAAGCAATAGCAACAAACTAAACGATCAAGTTCTAAGCTAACGGAATGGGTCAATTCAATCACATCATTCTCCTAATGATGTGACACCATTAATCAAATGACAACTCATGTCTATGGCTAGGAAACTTAACCATCTTTGATTCAACGAGCTAGTCAAGTAGAGGCATACTAGTGACATACTGTTTGTCTATGTATTCACACATGTATTATGTTTCCGGTTAATACAATTCTAGCATGAATAATAAACATTTATCATGATATAAGAAAATAAATAATAAATTTATTATTGCCTCTAGGGCATATTTCCTTCAATAGATTGATAGGAAAAGACCAACGCTCGGCCCCGACCGCCAGTCATAAGGAAGACAATCAAAAAATAAATCATGCTCCGACTTCATCACATAACAGTTCACCATATGTGCATGCTATGGGAATCACAAACTTTAACACAAGTATTTCTCAAATTCACAACTACTCTACTAGCAAAACTTTAATATCACCATCTTTATATCTCAAAACAATTATCAAGCATCAAACTTCTCATAGTATTCAACACACTCATAAGAAAGTTTTTACTATTCTTGCATACCAAGCATATTGTGATTATTTAAGCGAATTACTATAATATTTAAGACTATCAAAATAATCTAAGTGAAGCATGAGATATCAATAGTTTCTATAAAACAAATCCACCACCGTGCTCTAAAAAAATAAGTGAAGTACTAGAGCAAAATTATATAACTGAAAAGATATAAGCGAAGCACATAGAGTATTCTAACAAATTTCAAATCATGTATGGCTCTCTCAAAAGGTGTGTACAGCAAGGATGATTGTGGTAAACTAAACCAAAGACTCAAATCATACAAGATGCTCCAAGCAAAAACACATATCATGTGGTGAATAAAAATATAGCTCCAAGTAAAGTTACCGATAGAAGTAGACGAAAGAGGGGATGCCTTCCGGGGCATCCCCAAGCTTTGGCTTTTAGGTGTCCTTAGATTATCTTGGGGGTGCCTTGGGCATCCCCAAGCTTAGGCTCCTGCCATTCCCTGTTCCATATTCCATCAAATCTTTACCCAAAAACTTGAAAACTTCACAACACAAAACTCAAAGTAGAAAATCTCATGAGCTCCGTTAGCGAAAGAAAACAAAAGACCACTTGAAGGTACTGTAATGAACTCATTATTTATTTATATTGGTGTTAAACCTACTGTATTCCAACATCTCTATGGTTTATACTATTTTACTAGCCATAGATTCATCAAAATAAGCAAACAACACAAGAAAAAACAGAATCTGTCAAAAACAGAACAGTCTATAGTAATCTGTAGCTAGCGCAAGATCTGGAACCCCAAAAATTCTAAAATAAATTGCGGGACATGAGGAATTTATCTACTAATCATCTGCAAAAAATAACTAACTAAATAGAACTTTCCAAATAAAAATTACAGTAGTTCTTGTGAGCGCTAAAGTTTGTGTTTTTTACAGCAAGATAGCAAGACTTTCCCCAAGTCTTCCCAACGGTTCTACTTGGCACAAACACTAATTAAACACAAAAAACACAACCAAAACAGAGGCTACATAAATTATTTATTACTAAATAGGAGCAAAAAGCAAGGAATAAAAATAAAATTGGGTTGCCTCCCAACAAGCGCTATCGTTTAACGCCCCTAGCTAGGCATAAAAAGCAAGGATAGATCTAGGTATTGCCTTGGTTTTAGGAAGAACGAGAGCAAGCTTGTTATCCATGGCATTAATCTTTCTATTTTGACAAAGTACATGGCTATTAATGGTAGAAGAAATATTAAGAATGTTGCGGAAATTGGCATCTAGGCTAGTTTTTATATCTTTAATAGATTCGTTCTGGTAAGAAAGCAAAAGATATGTAACTTCAGTTTTCTCGTTAATGGGGTGCCCAAAAATAGTTTTCATCATCTCATAGGTATCTATGGGGTCCCCTTCAAGGAAACCCTCTACAAAAATAGAACCTAAAACTTGTTTGAACGAGGCGGGCAGCCCAACATAAAAGCTTTTTAAGTAAACCTCAATTTGATATTGAGGTACATAGCTGGCCCGGATCCTTAACAGCCTATCCCAAGCATCTTTCAAAGATTCATCGAGTAAATAACGAAAAATTCCAGAATCATCTTCATCAAAATTACTAAGGTTCTCATTGATAACTCCGGCAAGTTTTTCCATAGCATTTCTATTAATGAGTTTAGATAAGATAGACGGATTGTCTAAAGCACTAGAACTTGGGAGAGAGCCCCCAATTCTTTTTGGTTCTGACATGGCGAGGGAAGAGCGGGCAAAAGGAGGCAAAAGGATAAAGAGAGGGAGGATAGAGAGAGAGAGAGGGCGAATAAAATGGCAAGGGTGAAGTGGGGGAGAGGAAAACGAGAGGCAAATGGAAAATAATGTAATGCGAGAGATAAGGGTATGTGATGGGTACTCGTTATGTTGAATTTTTCGTAGACTCCCCGGCAACGGCGCCAGAAATCTTCTTGCTACCTCTTGAGCAATGCGTTGGATTTCCTTGAAGAGGAAAGGGTGATGCAGCAAAGTAGCGTAAGTATTTCCCTCAGTTTTTGAGAACCAAGGTATCAATCCAGTAGGAGGCTACGCGCGAGTCCCTCGTACCTACACAAAACAAATAACTTCTCACAGCCAACGTGATAAGGGGTTGTCAATCCCTTCTCGGTCACTCACGCGAGTGAGATCTGATAGATATGATAAGGTAATATTTTTGGTAATTTTATGATAAAGATGCAAAGTAAAATAAAAGCAAAGTAAAAAATCAAAGTAAATAAATAAGTATAGGAAGATTAATATGATGAAGATAGACCCGGGGGCCATAGGTTTCACTAGTGACTTCTCTCAAGAGCATAAGTATTTTACGGTGGGTGAACGAATTACTGTTGAGCAATTGATAGAATTGAGCATAGTTATGAGAGTATCTAAGTATGATCATGTATATAGGCATCACGTCCGAGACAAGTAGACCGACTCCTGCCTGCATCTACTACTATTACTCCACTCATCGACCGCTATCCAGCATGCATCTAGAGTATTAAGTTCATGGAAACAGAGTAACGCCTTAAGCAAGATGACATGATATAGAGGGATAAATTCATGTAATATGATAAAAACCCCATCTTGTTATCCTCGATGGCAACAATACAATACGTGCCTTGCTGCCCCTACTGTCACTGGGAAAGGACACCGCAAGATTGAACCCAAATAGCTAAGCACTTCTCCCATTGCAAGAAAGATCAATCTAGTAGGCCAACCCAAACTGATAATTTGAAGAGACTTGCAAAGATAACCAATCATACATAAAAGAATTCAGAGAAGATTCAAATATTGTTCATAGATAATCTTGATCATAAACCCACAATTCATCGGTCTCAACAAACACACCGCAAAAAGAAGATTACATTGAACAGATCTCCATAAGAGAGGGGGAGAACTTTGTATTGAGATCCAAAAAGAAAGAAGAAGCCATCTAGCTAATAACTATGGACCCGAAGGTCTGAGGTAAACTACTCACACTTCATCGGAGAGGCTATGGTGTTGATGTAGAAGCCCTTTGTGATGCATACCCCCTCCGGCGGAGCTCCGGAACAGGCCCCAAGATGGGATCTCATGGATACAGAAATTTGCGGCGGTGGAATTAGGTTTTTGGCTCTGTATCTGATCATTTGGGGGTACATAGGTATATATAGGAGGAAGGAGTACATCCGTGGAGCAATAGGGGGCCCACGAGGGTGGAGGGCGCGCCTGGGGGGGTAGGCGCGCCCCCCTACCTCGTGGCCTCCTCCTTTGTTTCTTGACGTAGGGTCCAAGTCTCCTGGATCACGTTTGTTGAGAAAATCACGTTCCCGAAGGTTTCATTCCATTTGGATTCCGTTTGATATTCCTTTTCTTCGAAACCCTAAAATAGGCAAAAAACAACAATTCTGGGCTGGGCCTCCGGTTACTAGGTTAGTCCCAAAAGTAATATAAAAGTGGATACTAAAGCCCAATAATGTCCAAAACAGTAGATAATATAGCATGGAGCAATCAAAATTTATAGATACGTTGGAGACGTATTAGTCGTGCGCATCCTGAAAAGAGCGTGTCGTGGGCGCCGGGGTAGGCGACTTGGAGGTCACCGCGCCGCCCGTAGGTGGCACGGCACCGCCCTTGGAGGGTCCCGCGTCGCCTGCCAGGGGCCCGGCTTCGTCTTTGGATTTGGCGGCGTGCGGCTCGTCGTCTCGCGCGCGAACGACGCCGCACGCCAGGCTCTGGCTGCCAGAGCAATGTTGGTACTCGCGGGCCACGCCTCGGGTTCTGTCCGCGACAGGCCTGCTGCTCTCCCGCACCGGTACGTGTCGTTCGGCTCCCGAAGAACCGATCGCTGTGACCGCCTTCTTCTTGGGAGCCATGACGATGAAGACACCTATGGGATCACTAGGATCTCTTCTACGGTTGGCGGGCGCGGAGTTGTGAAAAGAGCGGGTCTGACAAGAAGCACACGGATCGTTTAACCAGGTTCGAGCCGTGAGGATGCGTAAAACTCTAGTCATGCTTTGGTGGATGTATTGAGAGTGTTTTGTGTTCTTGAGCTAGCTACGGGGTACAATTTTACCCAAAAGATCTAAATCCTCCTCCTCGTCGCCTCGGGCCTCTTTTAATAAGAAAAAGGGGTTGCCACAGTGACACTCAGGAGGTGGAAAGATATACATTGGATGAGTCTATCCTCTGGCACCGTTGGACAAATGCATTTAATGCGCTGCCGATGTGCCTCTCTCACTTTATCAGGGACGGCAAGAAAGCACATCCCAGCTGACGCCGCCACGCCTGGTTTCGACACGCGTCTGAGCTGATGAGGCGTCGGGGCACCACGTTGGCTGACTGCTGGGCTGGCGCGGCGGTGGCAGGGGCGGAGACAAGGGGTGCGAGCAGGGGTCAGACAC
>NC_041384.1:48381882-48393896 GCF_002162155.2 Triticum dicoccoides | reverse complement strand
TTCGTTGTACCAGTAGTTTTTGTACGTATAAAGTGTGTATTGCCGTTTGTCCGTTTTATTAATGCTAAATTACTTGTGGCCCGATGTGGCAACCTTCTAGCCCAAAGGCCCAACATGGGCAAAGGGCCGCTTAGCCTTGATCGCTAGTTGTAGGCATCATAAAAGGATTACGTACGTGCAACCATCATCAGCCGTGCGATCAAGCAGTTACGCTCCTATGGATCTATCCTCCCGGTAATTTCGTTCGTGATATTCTGGTAGTTCAATATGACCTTGCGCCGCCGCCCCTGGCTTCTCAGCTCTTTCTAATTGCGCCGCTGTCGCGCGCGGAAGACCGGCAGAGTGCACCCCCCTTCGCAGCGACTCCCCTTCGCAGCGACTGATTCCAGAGAACATGAGTCCACGACTGCTTGTGTGCTTCACCAGTAGTATTATCCATCAGCAGTTCAAGTTCAACTTAAAGGAATCAAGGTATGTCGCCGTTGTATTGTAATTTTGGTAAATTTTTGTACTTCCTTAGAACAAAATGGTCTAATTTACTAATTTGATAAGGCAGATTCTAACTTAAATATCTAATGTCGCTACTTGTTTAATGTTTCAATCAATGATTGAAAGATGAGAAAGAATACAACAAAATTAGATTCGTTTTTTCAAGCCCATTGCTTCTAGCTCACACTGTCACACATATCTGAGAATGCAAATCCATTGATTGAACTTAATGTAGCTTTTTTGTATTACAAGTCGTACTTGTTCGCCCCCTCATGTCCAAATCCTGGCTCCGCCCCTGGGTGGTGGAGCCTTCAGGATGACTTGCATGCCACTGCGCAGGTGCTTGGTGGGTCGGTGTAGAGGCCGCTCGTCGCCACGCAGGTGCCCGTCCAGCTGGTTGAGCTTGCAGCTTCTTGGGGACGGCGGTGGAGCTTTGGCAGACGCGGGCCTGGCATGCGACCCTGCTGGTGTCCTCGGCAAGGGTCTTGCCGTGGCGTCGCGGTCGTCCCCGGCAAGGGTCTGGCGGGGGGTCGTCATCTTCCGGTCCTCATCTGATCTTGCGTGTTCGTGATCTTGACAAAGATCTGCATGTCACCACGGAGGTGCCTCCCGAGCCTTGGTTCCAATGTAGTTGTTGGCGGTGTTTGGAACTCCTGGGCTCAAGGGTGGCTCGCTCTGCTGGTGTTGAGCAAGTTGCCCCGGCAAGGCTCTTGCCGGGGCCGCGGAGGTCGTCCCGGCAAGGGTCTTGCCAAGGGAGTCCACCTCGCCCCTTTATTCTTTAGTGTTTCTGGCCTTGGCGTTGCTTTGTTTGTCTTATGCTTCGGTTTCCCTCCGGCTTCCCTCCTCTGCCTTGTTAAGTGTGACCGTGGGCGCGGCTCTGACTGGCCGTGCATAAGTAAATGGGTTAAAAGGAGAGCTCATACTTTTGTACACCGACAACCTTGGCTAATGTCCTTCTCTGCCTTGTTAAGTGTGACCGCGGGCGCAGCTCTGACTTCCTGTGCACAAGTAAAGGGGTCAAAAGGAAAGCCCATACTTTTGTACACCAACTACCTTGGCTAATGAATCGAGGGAAAATTAAAAATCATAAATAGACGGAGCTCCATCCGGGATTAGAGTGCGGCTGGTAGTTGGCAACGAGCTCAGCCATGAGGTTTGAGCATGGGGTGCTGGAGGAGAGGTCGTGGCATACGAAGTCGAGGAGGCCGGGGGGCACGGAGGCCTTTGTAATGAGCGATTGACGGGGCCACAAGCGAGTCAAGTAGGCGGA
Source organism: Triticum dicoccoides (assembly GCF_002162155.2). Lineage (NCBI taxonomy): Eukaryota > Viridiplantae > Streptophyta > Magnoliopsida > Poales > Poaceae > Triticum > Triticum dicoccoides. Next base: position 48,392,137 of record NC_041384.1, on the reverse strand, counting down.
TGTTGGCGTGGATCCTGCGAGGCACGCCTCCCTACTTTCATGGTGGATTGATTTTGGGACTCTCAATGGTGCCTCCTTTCGGGAATGGCTAGGTCAGCATCCGTGGGAGCTGAGGGGAAGGGGCTTGCTGCGTTTCCACTTTGATGGTGGAGGAGAGGGAGCTAGTCCGATCTGTGAATATGACACTATGCCTTAGGTGTTGGGTGGCAATAATGCTAATGCACGATGGTTTATAGATGATTACACACTGACTAGGATCTTTTCAAACTAACTGACCTTTCCCCCCGAGTTTCACGGGGGTGGGGCCTCCTCCCCATTAATCTCCAGCCAAAACCCACCTGCCCATAAAATCCCCTATAACACTCTGTATCTCTAGCATTACTCGTTCGGTGGTGCCCAGGTCCAGCCTGTGACGCGTGGAAGGTCACAGTCCATCGTCTAGGTGGAAGATGTGCTACATGCTAGCCATGCATGTAATTAATGGAGAATATGTCATCTTTTTGACTTGTGAGCTACTTGGCATGCAGAGAGTTCATGGCTGCCTTAGACTGGTCATCATTTTACATAGCCAAGCGAAGATGATGGAAGCAAAGTAGATGGGAAAATGTATCATGTATCATGTATCATTTTTCTACAAAAGTAGATGGGCAAAAGTAGATGGGCAAAAGTAGATGCGCAAAGTAGATGAGTTTGTTTTGCATGATGTATCATTTTTCTACATGCTCGACTACTTTAGGTGTTTTCATCGTACTTCTATCTAACCTTTTTTTAGTTTCTAGCCAAAGTTAATTCTTGGTTGCAGTGAGCACCCGGTAAAAAAACATTGACTATTGATGCTTAATTAGTTAACTAAGAGTATCATCAAACTCAGGAAGTAGTTAATGGTCTTTCAAGATTCGTTCTTCTAGAAATCATTTTTTCCTTTTTTATTCATATTTAAAACAGTGTAAGCAGAACATAATTACAAAGGGCAAATTGAGTAAAACAAAAGAAAGAAGGGGATTACAGCCCTTTTTCTGGAGAAATTACAACCCTGGTTGGTGTAGATGCAATTCTGGGCTATGGGCTGGACATATGATCAATCCCTCACATGCAATGCATCTTATTTGAGGCCCATTTCAATGCAATGCATCTTATTTGAGGCCCATCTTAGCCCATGCAGTGAGGCACTCGTGGAAACCTGCCCAGGTTTAGGTGAAAGTGCAAGAATCTGCCCAGGTTTAGGCAGAAAAATCATTTTCTCATAGAACTCCAACGCGCCCGAACTCGGGCAGGTTTCCTCATCTCAGGCCCAGTCTTAGGCTTCTTCATCTGCCATGCCCGTGTGAAGCAGGTCTTAGTGCACGCATGTGCGTTTGAGCAAAACAAACTCATGCCAGCGTAATTATGTTTTCGTGATGCTCGTAGCATACGTGATACATGGAGTTTTTTCACCTATTTTTTGTGATTAGTGAAGATCACGTTTTTTTGAAAAGGAGGTCATCTCCTGGCCTCTGCATCGAAAAGATGCATATGGCCATTTTATTAGAGCAAGTTCAACAAAACAAATAGTCCGGTCTGCAAAGTAAAGCTCACAGAAGGAGCGAAACAGATAAAACAAGAACAACTCAAAGCCACAACCGTCCAGACGAAAGGACACTAAGGACCTATCCTATTATGCGACCGTCATCCAAACCGGTTGAATATAGCCCGCGCTACTATCTCCCACCGGTTGCACCAAGTAGCCAGCTGCTCCCTGGAGCCCGTAGGAGTGAGTAACGACCATGTACGGATCCATGCCGTAGCCCTCAAGATAACCTGCAAGAAGTTAATAATAGATAGTCTGTTAAAAATCATATCATTCCTGCAGTTCCATATAGCCCAAAAAAGTGCGCATATTCCAATCCGAATACTTGACGCAATATGAAGAAGCACTCCATTTAGCCACGTCCCAAATAACGCGTCAATGCTAACTGGAGAAATAATATTAAAGGCTATATGGACAGACCTCCAAAGTAACTTCTCCGGAGGGCAATCAAGAAATAGGTGTTGAATTGTTTTATTGTGAACACCCAAGCAACATCATGAACTGCCTACCCATCACCGCTTTCTTAAGTTATCTTTGGTGTACCACCTCCACCCCCACTCCCAGTGACACCTCTTCCTCGTCCACCCATGCTCTACCTTTCCTGTTGATCCCTCACTCCTCCACCCCATCCTCCCCGACGATGGTCGATCCGCAGCATTTGTTGTAGATCAAGCGAGTTCGATGGCGGCAACAACCCTAGGAGCGATGAAAACGGCGTCTTGGGTGCGCTAGATCCGGCACGGAGGTCAACACCGTCAGTAGCCTTGTCAAAGCATAGCGGCTGTGCGGTGGCCCGTCTACCGCGACGACTAGCCGGAGGTGGCAGCGAACCCTAGTCGCCAGTCGCGACTAGCTACCGGCTTGACGTGTTGGTCTGGAGGCAGAGCAATACGGTCAACAAGGTAAAGACGAGGGCAGCTGCGGTGAGTGTGCACAACGGCGGGTATGCATGGTGAGTTTGATCCCCTTCCACACCAACTTGTGGTTTTGTTCTTCCATGTGAGATGTGTCTATACGGATGCTGGATCTAGATTTAGAACCTGCTACTTTTATATTCCTTGATTTTTTGCACGCATGGTTACTGCTAGCTTAACACAAGACGTTCTGATGTTTCTCTAGTAACATGCATTGAATTAATGTACTGGTGGTTGGTTGAGTGCGTACATGATAGATTTGTGTTTGAGTAATGATCCAGACCACAAACATAAGTTGCCGGATATATCTGCATATACAGAAGCTTCTCATGTATGCATGTTAATGTCTACTAGCTGTGGTATATACTAGTGATTTATTTGATTGTGCAAAATTTTACATCATATAGGTGTCTTTAATTTATTGTCGACTGATGGTGGTTGCCACCCCTTCTCTGTTATTTTGTACAAATATGTGATTTTTCATACAGACTTTTGTTCTTGCAATCTATCATACCTGGGCTTTGTTAATTATATATGTCATACATGTTCATCGACATAATTAGTGAATAATCATTTTGCTCTAGAAACAACCAACATGTTTGAGAGTTGTATGTTCAGTTGTGCATGTTTTTTTGTTGCGCTGTCTTTGGCTATAATTCAATTCATACTCAAATGATAATCCCAGAGCATATTTTCTCCTTTTCTTACTAAGAAAATCATTGTGTTTTTTAATTATATGCTGAATAGTACTTATATTATGCATATTTCAATGGATCGTGAATTTTAAGAGAATGCGAGTGTTGTTAATAACCATTTCCTTGATATAATGCATTCCCTTGATACACTATTACAGTGCCATCCCCTGGTGTTCATGGGTTCTGTTTCAGCTTGTATCTTAATAACCATTGAGTAATTGCTTAAGGAATGTAATGAATTAAATTTGAAGTTTACATGGCAAGCAAGTGTTGTTTACTATTGTTTGTGCTTTGAGATGAACTTGCAGTATAAACAGTCAGTTTCATGTGTCCGCGTGGTGGATTTTGTTTCGTAGTAATGCCATTTTTTTGGCTGATTTATGTCCTCAACTGCTACTGCTGCAGTACTTGGAGTTCTGTGATGTGTATTTTGTTGCTTTGTCACTTACATGCCAACTTGATTACACTTTCAGTTCACACACATTTCTTTCGATTAATTTTAAGCAACCAGGTGCCTATTCTTGTTTTATAGTAGATACTTTGTTATTCTCGTTTAGAGGCATTGCAATATTTAAGAATTTTGTACCACATGTAATTCTTTTTTTATGTTTGTTCTAATTTTCTTATTTCTACTACAATCTATTCATATATACAAATCTGTAGTGTTGTAAATATGTGTATGATTAGGTACCCTGCTACTTGTTGCCACTTGTTTCTTCTCACACGTTTAATTAAATTTGTTGCACTATGCATCCTGGGAGTGAGAAAATATAGAACTTAATAACATGTACTAAGCTACTTCTAGTTTACCTATTGGCTATAATATTTTATGAAGTGACAATTTTTTCATCATGTGGCAGCTATTGATTTCTGGGAGCATTTTCAACAACAAAGACATATGTTTTGACGACTTCGGCATGGACGGGCGGATCTGTGGCTAAAACGTGGATTGATGGGGGCGGTGTTGGCTGTAGAGTAGCATAGTGTGTTCTCCAAGACATGCTTGTAAACTTAATGTTTTTTGGGTATTTTCTTTATGGTCCTGTAGTGGTGTATTTTTTGTTGTGTGTGTTTAATTATCTTTTTTAATGATATGAGCATGTATTTTCTGTAAAATTCTTACTGGCTTAAATTTTCAATGGATGAAGAGAAATAAGAGATGAGCTTATATTCTGGCCGAAGCTGAAATTAATGAGCGTATGGTCATCTGGTGAATGAGATTAAGAATCTCATGATAGATAGAGAGTTTATTCCCTTAAAAATTAAACATGAGCAAAATAGGGTAGCAGATCGTTTGGCATGCTATAGTCGTACGGAGTGTACTATTGTTGTATGGCTCGGGAGAGGTCCACCGTCTATGGAGGATATTTTGCCTTTGGATTGTAACCCTATGCTTATGGAATAAAACTCTTTTACCCCCGCAAAAAATCTAATTGGGCCAATTACTATATGGGCAGCCACTCTTTGATCTAGCTGAAATTTAGTGGGCCAAAACGTTAGATAGGCTGAGAAATACATGGGCCGCCATGTCATGTCCATGTCACATGTTGACGTGGCAGACAAGTTAACGATGTTATGGGCATGTCCGTTAAGTTCCATCCATGACAGTCAAGATCCGTCATGGTATGTACGTGATCAGATTATGACGCGATATACATGACGGATTCAAAATCCGTCACACATGCCCTGCCATGACAGTTTTGTGCAGGTCTGTGATGGATTGAGTCCGTCATGGATTAACAAGATTCTTGTAGTGACAATGGTAAATTGTATAGGTGCACTAGTTCGGCGAAGAGATGGTGATACAAGTGCAATATGGATGGTAGATAAAGGTTTTTGTAATCTAAAAATACAAAAACAGCAAGGTAACTAATGATAAAAGTGAGCTAAAACGGTATTGCAATGCTAGGAAACAAGGCCTAGGGTTCATACTTTCACTAGTGCAAGTTCTCTCAACATTAATAACATAATTGGATCATATAACTATCCCTCAACATGCAACAAAGAGTCACTCCAAAGTCACTAATAGAGGAGAACAAACGAAGAGATTATTGTAGGGTACGAAACCACCTCGAAGTTATCCTTTCTGACCGATCTATTCAAGAGTCCGTAGTAAAATAACACAAAGCTATTCTTTCTGTTCAATCTATCATAGAGTTCGTACTAGAATAAGACCTTAAGACACAAATCAACCAAAACCCTAATGTCACCTAGATACTCCAATGTCACCTCAAGTATTCGTGGGTATGATTATATGATATGCATCACACAATCTCATATTCATCTATTCAACCAACACAAAGAACTTCAAAGAGTGGCCCAAAGTTTCTACCAAAGAGACAAGACGAAAACATGTGCCAACCCCTATGCATAAGTTCACGAGGTCACAGAACTCGCAAGTTGATCACCAAAACATACATCAAGTGGATCACGTGATATCCCATTGTCACCACAGATAAGCACATGCAAGACATACATCAAGTGTTCTCAAATCCTTAAAGACTCAATCTGATAAGATAACTTCAAAGGGAAAACTTAATCTATTACAAGAGAGTAGAGGGGGAGATACACCATAAGATCCAACTATAATAGCAAAGCTCGCGATACATCAAGATCGTTCCACCTCAAGAACACGAGAGAGAGAGAGAGGGATCAAACACATAGCTACTGGTACATACCCTCATCCCCGAGTGTGGACTACTCCCTCCTCGTCATGGAGAGCGACGAGATGATGAAGATGGCCACCGGAGAGGGATTCCCCCCTCCAGCAGGGTGTCGGTATGGGTCTAGATTGGTTTTCGGTGGCTACGGAGGCTTCTAGCGGCGGAACTCCTGATCTAGGTTTCTTTCTGGAAGTTTTTGGTTATATAAGAGGTGTTGGAGTCGGGGACAAGTCAGGGGGGTTCCCGAGGCGGCCACGAGGCAGGGGGCGCGCCCCCCACCCTTGTGGAGGCCTCGGGACTCTTCTGGACCACCTCCGGTACTCCATGGGCTTCTTCTGGTCAAAAATGATCTCCGTGAAGTTTTAGGTCAATTGGACTCCGTTTGATTTTCCTTTTCTACAATAGTTAAATACAAGGAAAAAACAGAAACTGGCACTGGGCTCTAGGTTCATATGCTAGTCCCAAAAATCATATAAAATAGCATATTAATGCATATAAAACATGCAAGGTTGATAATATAATAGCATGGAACAATCAAAAATTATAGATACGTTGGAGACATATTTGCATCCCCAAGCTTAACTTGTGCTCGTCCTCGAGTAGGTAAATGATAAAAACAGAATTTTTGATGTGGAATGCTTTCTAGAATATTCTTCAATGTATTTTTCTCTATTGTGGCATGAATGTTCAGATCCGAAAGATTCAAGATAAAAGTTTATTGTTGACATAAAAATAGTAATACTCCAAGTATGCTAATCAAGCAATTATGTCTTATCAAAATACCATAGCCAAAGAAAACTTATCCCTACAAAGTCATATAGTTTGGCCATCCTTCATTTTCGTCACACAAAATGCTCTCATCATGCACAACCCCGATGACAAGCCAAGCAATTGTTTCATACTTAGCCTTTTCAAACTCTTTCAACTTTTACGCAATATATGAGCGCGAGCCATGGACATAGCACCATGGGTGGAATAGAATATGATGATTGAGGTTGTGTGAGAAGACAAAAAGGGAGAAAGTCTCACATTGACGCGGCTAATCAATGGGCTATGGAGATGCCCATCGATTGATGTCAATGCAAGGAGTAGGGATTTCCATGCAATGGATGCACTAGAGCTATAAATATATGAAAGCTCATCAAAGAAACTAAGTGGGTGTGCTTCCAACTCGCTTGCTCACGAAGACCTAGGGCATTTGAGGAAGCCCATCATTGGAATATACAAGCCGAGTTCTATAATGAAAACTTCCCACTAGTATATGAAAGTGACAAAATAAGAGACTCTCTATCATGAAGATCATGTTGCTACTTTGAAGCACAAGTGTGGAAAAAGGATAGTGACATTGTCCCTTCTCTCTTTTTCTCTTTTTTTTTATTTGGGCCTTCTTTCTTTTCTTACTTTTGGCCTCTTTTCTCTTTTTTTTGTCCGGAGTCTCATCCCGACTTGTGGGGGAATCATAGTCTCCATCATCCTTTCCTCACTGGGACAATGCTCTAATAATGATGATCATCACACTTCTTTTTACTTACAACTCAAGAATTACAACTCAATACTTAGAACAAAATATGACTCTATGCGAATGCCTCCGGTGGTGTACCGGGATGTGCAATGACTCATGAGTGACATGTATGAAAAATTAAGCATGGTGGCTTTGCCACAAATACGATGTCAACTACATGATCATGCAAAGCAATATGACAATGATGATGCGTGTCATAATAAATGGAACGGTGGAAAGTTGCATGGCAATATATCTCGGAATGGCTATGGAAATGCCATAAAGGGAGGTATGGTGGCTGTTTTGAGGAAGATATAAGGAGGTTTATGTGTGATAGAGCGTATCATATCATGGGGTTTGGATGCACCGGTGAAGTTTGCACCAACTCTCAAGGTGGGAAAGGGCAATGCACGGTACCGAAGAGGCTAGCAATAATGGAAGGGTGAGAGTGCGTATAATCCATGGACTCAACATTAGTCATAAAGAACTCACATACTTATTGCAAAAATCTACAAGTCATCAAAACCAAGCACTACGCGCATGCTCCTAGGGGGGTAGATTGGTAGGAAAAGGCCATCGCTCGTCCCCGACCGCCACTCATAAGGAAAGCAATCAAAGAACACCCCACGCTTCAAATTTGTCACATAACGTTTACCATAAGTGCATGCTACGGGACTTGCCAACTTTAACACAAGTATTCATCAATTTCACAATTACTCAACCAGCACACCTCTAATATTACCACCTTAATATCTCAAAACAATCTATCAAGCATCCAACTTCTCTTCGCATTTAAAATTTAAAACCAAAGGGAATTACCATGCTGTTCTAAAGGACTCTCAAAATGATATAAGTTAAGCATGAGAGATCAATTATTTCTATAAAATAGAACCACCGCCGTGCTCTAAAAGATATAAGCGAAGCACTAGAGCAAATGATAAACTACTCCGAAAGATATAAGTGAAGATCAATGAGTAGTCGAATAATTATGCAACTGTGTGAAGACTCTCTAACATTTAATAATTTCAGATCTTGGTATTTTATTCAAACAGCAAGCAAAACAAATAAAAATAAAATGATGCTCCAAGCAAAACACATATCATGTGGTGAATAAAAATATAGCTCAAAGTAAAGTTACCGATGAACGAAGACGAAAGAGGGGATGCCTTCGGGGGAATCCCCAAGCTTAGGCCCTTGGTTGTCCTTGAATATTACCTTGGGGTGCCTTAGGCATCCCCAAGCTTAGGCTCTTGTCACTCCTTATTCCATAGTCCATCGAATCTTTACCCAAAACATGAAAACTTCACAACACAAAACTTAACAGAAAACTCGTAAGCTCCGTTAGTATAAGAAAATAAATCACCACTTAAGTACTGTTGTGAACTCATTATAAATTCATATTTGTGTATTATATACTGTATTCCAACTCATCTATGGTTCATACCCTCCGATACTACTCATAGATTCATCAAAATAAGCAAACAACACATAGAAAACAGAATCTGTCAAAAACAGAACAGTCTGTAGTAATCTGGATCAAACGTATACTTATGGAACCCCAACAATTCTAAAATAAATTTCTTGATGTGAGGAATTTATCTATTAATCATCTGCAAAGAGAATCAACTTAATTGCACTCTCCATTAAACAATGGCAGCTAATCTGGTGAGCGCTAAAGTTTCTGTTTTTTACAGCAAGATCGCAAAGACTTTCCCCAAGTCTTCCCAAAGGTTCTACTTGGCACAAACACTAATTAAAACATGAAAACTAAATAATAACAGGGTCTAGATAGATTATTTATTACTAAACAGGATCAAATAGCAAAGAACAAAAATAAAGTTGTGTTGCCTCCCAACAAGCGCTATCGTTTAATGGCCCTAGCTAGGCATGATGATTTCAATGATGCTCACATAAAAGATAAGAATTGTAACATAAAGAGAGAATCATGAGGAATATGACTAGCAAATTTAAGTCTAACCCACTTCCTATGCATAGGGATTTTGTGAGCAAACAACTTATGGGAACAATAATCAACTAGCATAGGAAGGCAAAACAAGCATAGTTTCAAAAATTTCAACATGTAGAGAGGAAATTTGATATTATTGCAATTCCTACAAGCATATATTGCTCCCTCATAAAAAATTTCAGTAGCATCATGAATGAATTCAACAATATAACTATCACATAAAGCATTCTTTTCATGATCTACAAGCATAGAAAATTTACTACTCTCCGCATAAGCAAGATTCTTGTCAATCGGAATAGTGGGAGTATCATAAGAAACTCGAATACTACAAATTGTCTCCACATTAAAAGAGTAATATTCAGAAAAAGGGTAATCATAATCATGACAATTCTTATAAATATATGTTGGGGAACGCAGTAATTTCAAAAAAATTCCTACGCACACGCAAGATCATGGTGATGCATAGCAACAAGAGGGGAGAGTGTTGTCTACGTACCTACGCAGACCGACTGCGGAAGCGTTGACGCAACGTAGATGAAGTAGTCGTACGTCTTCCCGATCCGACCGATCCAAGCACCGTTACTCCGGCACCTCCGGGTTCTTAGCACACGTACAGCTCGATGATGATCCCCGGGCTCCGATCCAGCAAAGCGTCGGGGAGGAGTTCCGTCAGCACGACGGCGTGGTGACGATCTTGATGTTCTACTGTCGCAGGGCTTCGCCTAAGCACCGCTACAATATGATCGAGGTGGAATATGGTGGCAGGGGGCACCGCACACGGCTAAGGAACGATCTCAAGGATCAACTTGTGTGTCTAGGGGTGTCCCCTGCCTCCGTATATAAAGGAGCCAAGGGGAGGGGGCCGGCCGGCCAAGGAGGGTGCGCCAAGGGAGTCCTACTCCCTCTGGGAGTAGGATTCCTCCCCTCAATCCTAGTTGGAGTAGGATTC
>NC_041384.1:48364199-48381705 GCF_002162155.2 Triticum dicoccoides | reverse complement strand
GGAAAGAGAGAGGGGGGGGGGGGCGGCCACCTCTCCTTGTCCTGATAGGACTAGGGGAGGGGGGAGGCGCGCAGCCCATCTTGGGCTGCCCCTTCTCCTTTCCACTAAAGCCCATTAAGGCCCATACAGCTCCCGGGGGGTTCCGGTAACCTCCCGGTACTCCGGTAAAATCTCGATTTCACCCGGAACACTTCCGATATCCAAACATAGGCTTCCAATATATCAATCTTTATGTCTCGACCATTTCGAGACTCCTCATCATGTCCGTGATCACATCCGAGACTCCGAACTAACTTCGGTACATCAAAATGCATAAACTCATAATAACTGTCATCGTAACGTTAAGCGTGCGGACCCTACGATTCAACAATAATGCAGACATGACTGCGACACATCTCCGATCAATAACCAATAGCGGGACCTAGATGCCCATATTGGCTCCTACATATTCTACGAAGATCTTTATCGGTCAGACCGCATAACAACATACGTTGTTCCCTTTGTCATCGGTATGTTACTTGCCTGATATTCGGTCGTCGGTATCCAATACCTAGTTCAATCTTGTTACCGGCAAGACTCTTTACTCGTTCTGTAATACCTCATCTCGCAACTAACACATTGGCTGCAATGCTTGCAAGGCTTATGTGATGTGTATTACCGAGAGGGCCCAGAGATACCTCTCCGACAATCGGAGTGACAAATCCTAATATCGAAATACGCCAACCCAACATATACCTTTGGAGATACCTGTAGAGCTCCTTTATAATCACCCAGTTATGTTGTGACGTTTGGTAGCACACAAAGTGTTCCTCCGGTAAACGGGAGTTGCATAATCTCATAGTCATAGGAACATGTATAAGTCATGAAGAAAGCAATAGCAACATACTAAACGATCGGGTGCTAAGCTAATGAAATGGGTCATGTCAATCAGATCATTCAACTAATGATATGACCTCATTAATCAAATAACAACACCTTGTTCATGGTTAGGAAACATAACCATCTTTGATTAACGAGCTAGTCAAGTAGAGGCATACTAGTGACACTAAGTTTGTCTATGTATTCACACATGTATTATGTTTTCGGTTAATACAATTCTAGCATGAATAATAAACATTTATCATGATATAAGGAAATAAATAATAACTTTATTATTGCCTCTAGGGCATATTTCCTTCAGTCTCCCACTTGCACTAGAGTCAATAATCTAGATTACATAGTAATGATTCTAACACCCATGGAGCCTTGGTGGTGATCATGTTTTGCTCGTGGAAGAGGCTTAGTCAATGGTCTGCAACATTCAGATCCGTATGTATCTTGCAAATCTCTATGTCTCCCACCTGGACTAGATCCCAGATAGAATTGAAGCGTCTCTTGATGTGCTTGGTCCTCTTGTGAAATCTGGATTCCTTTGCCAAGGCAATTGCACCAGTATTGTCACAAAAGATTTTCATTGGACCCGATGCACTAGGTATGACACCTAGATCGGATATGAACTCCTTCATCCAGACTCCTTCGTTCGCTGCTTTCGAAGCAGCTTGTACTCCGCTTCACATGTAGATCCCTCTACGACGCTTTGTTTAGAACTGCACCAACTGACAACTCCACCGTTTAATGTAAACACGTATCCGGTTTGTGATTTAGAATCGTCCGGATCATTGTCAAAGCTTGCATCAACGTAACCTTTTATGGTGAGCTCTTTGTCACCTCCATATACGAGAAACATATCCTTAGTCCTTTTCAGGTATTTCAGGATGTTCTTGACCGCTGTCCAGTGATCCACTCCTGGATTACTTTGGTACCTCCCTGCTAAACTTATAGCAAGGCACACATCAGGTCTGGTACACAACATTGCATACATGATAGAGCCTATGGCTGAAGCATAGGGAACATCTTTCATCTTCTCTCTATCTTCTGAAGTGGTCGGGCATTGAGTCTGACTCAACTTCACACCTTGTAACACAGGCAAGAACCCTTTCTTTGCTTGATCCATTTTGAACTTCTTCAAAATCTTGTCAAGGTATGTGCTTTGTGAAAGTCCAATTAAGCGTCTTGATCTATCTCTATAGATTTTTATGCCTAATATGTAAGCAGCTTCACTAAGGTCTTTCATTGAAAAACTCCTATTCAAGTATCCCTTTATGTTATCCAGAAATTCTATATCATTTTCAATTAGTAATATGTCATCCACATATAATATCAGAAATGCTACAGAGCTCCCACTCACTTTCTTGTAAATACAGGCTTCACCGAAAGTCTGTATAAAACCAAATGCTTTGATCACACTATCAAAGCATTTATTCCAACTCTGAGAGGCTTGCACCAGTCCATAGATGGATCGCTGGAGCTTGCACACTTTGTTAGCTCCCTTTGGATTGACAAAACCTTCTGGTTGGATCATATACAACTATTCTTCCAGAAATCCATTCAGGAATGCAGTTTTGACATCCATCTGCCAAATTTCATAATCATAAAATGCGACAATTGCTAACATGATTCGGACAGACTTAAGCATCGCTACGGGTGAGAAGGTCTCATCGTAGTCAACCCCTTGAACTTGTCGAAAACCTTTTGCGACAAGTCGAGCTTTGTAGGCAGTAACATTACCATCAGCGTCAGTCTTCTTCTTGAAGATCCATTTATTCTCAATTGCTTGCCGATCATCGGGCAAGTCAACCAAAGTCTATACTTTGTTTTCATACATGGATCCCATTTTAGATTTCATGGCTTCAAGCCACTTTGCGGAATCTGGGCTCACCATCGCTTCTTCATAGTTTGTAGGTTCATCATGATCTAGCAGCATGATTTCCAGAACAGGATTACTGTACCACTCTGGTGCGAATCTCGCTCTGGTTGATCTACGAGGTTCAGTAGTATCTTGTCCTGAAGTTTCATGATCATCATCATTAGCTTCCTCACTAATTGGTATAGGTGTCGCAGAAACAGTTTTCTGTGATGTACTACTTTCCAATAAGGGAGCAGGTACAGTTACCTCGTCAAGTTCTACTTTCCTCCCACTCACTTCTTTCGAGAGAAACTCCTTCTCTAGAAAGGATCCATTCTTAGCAACGAATGTCTTGCCTTCGGATCTGTGATAGAAGGTGTACCCAACAGTCTCCTTTGGGTATCCTATGAAGACACATTTCTCCAATTTGGGTTCGAGCTTATCAGGTTGAAGCTTTTTCACATAAGCATCGCAACCCCAAACTTTAAGAAACGACAACTTTGGTTTCTTGCCAAACCACAGTTCATAAGGCGTCGTCTCAACGGATTTTGATGGTGCCCTATTTAACGTGAATGCGGCCGTCTCTAAACCATAACCCCAAAACGATAGCGGTAAATCAGTAAGAGACATCATAGATCGCACCATATCTAGTAAAGTACGATTACGACGTTCGGAAACACCAATGCGCTGTGGTGTTCCGGGTGGCGTGAGTTGCGAAACTATTCCACAATTTTTCAAATGTACACCAAACTCGTAACTCAAATATTCCCCTCCACGATCAGATCGTAGAAACTTTATTTTCTTGTTACGATGATTTTCAACTTCACTCTGAAATTCTTTAAACTTTTCAAATGTTTCATACTTATGTTTCATTAAGTAGATATACGCATATCTGCTTAAGTCATCTGTGAAGGCGAGAAAATAACGATATCCGCCACGAGCCTCAATATTCACCGGACCACATACATCTATATGTATGATCTCCAACAAATCTGTTGCTCTCTCCATAGTACCGGAGAACGGTGTTTTAGTCATCTTGCCCATGAGGCACGGTTCGCAAGTACCAAGTGATTCATAATCAAGTGGTTCCAAAAGTCCATCAGTATGGAGTTTCTTCATGCGCTTTATACCGATATGACCTAAATGGCACTGCCACAAATAAGTTGCACTCTCATTATCAACTCTGCATCTTTTGGCTTCAACATTATGAATATGTGTGTTACTACTATCGAGATTCATCAAAAATAGACCACTTCTCAAAGGTGCATGACCATAAAAGATATTACTCATATAAATAGAACAACCATTATTCTCTGATTTAAATGAATAACCGTCTCGCATCAAACAAGATCCAGATATAATGTTCATGCTCAACGCTGGCACCAAATAACAATTATTTAGGTCTAATATTAATCCCGAAGGTAGATGTAGAGGTAGCGTGCCGACCGCGATCACATCGACTTTGGAACCGTTTCCCACGCGCATCGTCACCTCGTCCTTCGCCAGTGTTCTCTTAATCCGTAGTCCCTGTTTCGAGTTGCAAATATTAGCAACAGAACCAGTATCAAATACCCAGGTGCTACTGCGAGCTCTAGTAAGGTACACATCAATAACATGTATATCACATATACCTTTGTTCACCTTGCCATCCTTCTTATCCGCCAAATACTTGGGGCAGTTCCGCTTCCAGTGACCAGTCTGCTTGCAGTAGAAGCACTCAGTTTCAGGCTTAGGTCCAGACTTGGGTTTCTTCTCCTGAGCAGCAACTAGCTTGCCGTTCTTCTTGAAGTTCCCCTTCTTCTTCCCTTTGCCCTTTTTCTTGAAACTAGTGGTCTTCTTAACCATCAACACTTGATGCTCCTTCTTGATTTCTACCTTCGCAGCTTTCAGCATTGCGAAGAGCTCGGGAATAGTCTTGTTCATCCCTTGCATATTATAGTTCATCACGAAGCTCTTGTAGCTTGGTGGCAGTGATTGGAGAATTCTGTCAATGACGCAATCATCTGGAAGATTAACTCCCATCTGAATCAAGTGATTATTATACCCAGACATTTTGAGTATATGCTCACTGACAGAACTGTTCTCCTCCATCTTGCAGCTATAGAACTTATTGGAGACTTCATATCTCTCAATCCGGGCATTTGCTTGAAATATTAACTTCAACTCCTGGAACATGTCATATGCTCCATGACGTTCAAAACGTCGTTGAAGTCCCGATTCTAAGCCGTAAAGCATGGCACACTGAACTATCGAGTAGTCATCAGCTTTGCTCTGCCAGACGTTCATAACATCTGGTGTTGCTCCAGCAGCAGGCCTGGCACCCAGCGGTGCTTCCAGGACGTAATTCTTCTGAGCAGCAATGAGGATAATCCTCAAGTTACCCACCCAGTCCGTGTAATTGCTACCATCATCTTTCAACTTTGCTTTCTCAAGGAACGCATTAAAATTCAACGGAACAACAGCACGAGCCTTCTATCTACGATCAACATAAACAAGCAAGATACTATCAGGTACTAAGTTCATGATAAGTTTAAGTTTAATTAATCAAATTACTTAAGAACTCCCACTTAGATAGACATCCCTCTAATCCTCCAAGTGATCACGTGATCCAAATCAACTAAACCATAACCGATCATCACGTGAGATGGAGTAGTTTTCAATGGTGAACATCGTTATGTTGATCATATCTACTATATGATTCACGCTCGACCTTTCGGTCTCTGTGTTCCGAGGCCATATCTGCATATGCTAGGCTCGTCAAGTTTAACCTGAGTATTCTGCGTGTGCAAAACTGGCTTGCACCCGTTGTAGATGGACGTAGAGCTTATCACACCCGATCATCACATGGTGTCTGGGCACGACGAACTTTGGCAACGGTGCATACTCAGGGAGAACACTTCTTGATAATTTAGTGAGAGATCATCTTATAATGCTACCGTCAATCAAAGCAAGATAAGATACATAAAAAGATAAACATCACATGCAATCAATATAAGTGATATGATATGGCCATCATCATCTTGTGCTTGTGATCTCCATCTCCGGAGCACCGTCATGATCACCATCGTCACCGGCACGACACCTTGATCTCCATCGTAGCATTGTTGTCGTCTCGCCAATCTTATGCTTCCACGACTATCGCTACCGCTTAGTGATAAAGTAAAGCATTACATCGTGATTGCATTGCATACAATAAAGCGACAACCATATGGCTCCTGCCAGTTGCTAATAACTCGGTTACAAAACATGATCATCTCATACAATAAAATTCATCATGCCTTGACCATATCACATCACAACATGCCCTGCAAAACAAGTTAGACGTCCTCTACTTTGTTGTTGCAAGTTTTATTTGGCTGCTACGGGCTTAAGCAAGAACCAATCTCACCTACGCATCAAAACCACAATGATAGTTTGTCAAATAGACTCTGTTTTAAGCTTCGCAAGGACCGGGTGTAGCCACACTCGGTTCAACTAAAGTTGGAGAGACTGTCGCCCGCAAGCCACCTATGTGCAAAGCACGTCGGGAGAACCGGTCTAGCGTAAGCGTACGCGTAATGTCGGTCCGGGTCGCCTCGTCCAACAATACCGCCGAACCAAAGTATGACATGCTGGTAGGCAGTATGACTTATATCACCCACAGCTCACTTGTGTTCTACTCGTGCATATAACATCAAACCGTAAAACCTAGGCTCGGATGCCACTGTTGGGGAACGCAGTAATTTCAAAAAAATTCCTACGCACACGCAAGATCATGGTGATGCATAGCAACGAGAGGGGAGAGTGTTGTCTACGTACCTACGCAGACCGACTGCGGAAGCGTTGACGCAACGTAGATGAAGTAGTCGTACGTCTTCCCGATCCGACCGATCCAAGCACCGTTACTCCGGCACCTCCGAGTTCTTAGCACACGTACAGCTCGATGACGATCCCTGGGCTTCGATCCAGCAAAGCGTCGGGGAGGAGTTCCATCAGCACGACGGTGTGGTGATAATCTTGATGTTCTACTATCGCAGGGCTTCGCCTAAGCACCGCTACAATATGATCGAGGTGGAATATGGTGGCAGGGGGCACCGCACACGGCTAAGGAACGATCTCAAGGATCAACTTGTGTGTCTAGGGGTGTCCCCTACCTCCGTATATAAAGGAGCCAAGGGGAGGGGGCCAGCCGGCCAAGGAGGGCGCGCCAAGGGAGTCCTACTCCCTCTGGGAGTAGGATTCCTCCCCCCAATCCTAGTTGGAGTAGGATTCGCTGAGGGGGAAAGAGAGAGAGGGGGGCCGGCCACCTCTCCTTGTCCTAATAGGACTATGGGAGGGGGGAGGCGCGCAGCCCATCTTGGGCTGCCCCTTCTCCTTTCCACTAAAGCCCATTAAGGCCCATACAGCTCCCGGGGGGTTCCGGTAACCTCCCGGTACTCCGGTAAAATCTCGATTTCACCCGGAACACTTCCGATATCCAAACATAGGCTTCCAATATATCAATCTTTATGTCTCAACCATTTCGAGACTCCTCGTCATGTCCGTGATCACATCCGGGACTCCAAACTAACTTCGGTACATCAAAATGCATAAACTCATAATAACTGTCATCGTAACGTTAAGCGTGCGGACCCTACGGTTCGAGAATAATGCAGACATGACTGAGACACATCTCCGGTCAATAACCAATAGCGGGACCTGGATGCCCATATTGGCTCCTACATATTCTACGAAGATCTTTATCGGTCAGACCGCATAACAACATACGGTGTTCCCTTTGTCATCGGTATGTTACTTGCCCGAGATTCGATCGTCGGTATCCAATACCTAGTTCAATCTCATTACCGGCACGTCTCTTTACTCGTTCTGTAATACATCATCTCGCAACTAACTCATTGGCTGCAATGCTTGCAAGGCTTATGTGATGTGTATTACCGAGAGGGCCCAGAGATACCTCTCCGACAATCAGAGTGACAAATCCTAAGCTCGAAATACTCCAACCCAACATCTACCTTTGGAGATACCTGTAGAGCTCCTTTATAATCACCCAGTTACATTGTGACGTTTGGTAGCACACAAAGTGTTCCTCCGGTAAACGGGAGTTGCATAATCTCATAGTCATAGGAACATGTATAAGTCATGAAGAAAGCAATAGCAACATACTAAACGATCGGGTGCTAAGCTAATGAAATGGGTCATGTCAATCAGATCATTCAACTAATGATGTGACCTCGTTAATCAAATAACAACACCTTGTTCATGGTTAGGAAACATAACCATCTTTGATTAACGAGCTAGTCAAGTAGAGGCATACTAGTGACACTAAGTTTGTCTATGTATTCACACATGTGTTATGTTTCCGGTTAATACAATTCTAGCATGAATAATAAACATTTATCATGATATAAGGAAATAAATAATAACTTTATTATTGCCTCTAGGGCATATTTCCTTCAATATAATCATCACTACTTTTATAGCATAAGTGTCATCACAATAATCATCATAGGTAGCAACTTTGTTCTCATCATAACCAATTGAAACCTCTTCCAAGATAGTGGAATCATTACTAAAAAAAGTCATGACCTCTCCAAATCCACTTTCATAATTATCACAATAAGATTCAACATCCTCCAAAATAGTGGGATAATTACTTCCTAAAGTTGACACTCTTCCAAACCCACTTTATCAATATAATCATCATAAGTAGGAGGCATGCTATCATCATAACAAATTTGCATATCAAAACTTGGGAGACTACAAATATCATCTTCATTAAACGTAGCACCCCCAAGCTTGGGACAAACATTACTTGCAGCAAATAGATTCTCAAACATGTCATTCTCATTAAACATAGCATCCCCAAGCTTGGGCCTTTTCATATCATAAGCATAATCACTCCCATCATTAATAGTATGGATAGCGCCAATAGTATTACAATTATCATCATCACAATGAGAAATAGGAGCAACATCAATTGGGAGGGATACATTTTTACCTTTGCTTCTCCGTCTTTTCTTTTTCTTCTTCACATCATGTGTGGGTTTAATCCTCTTTTCGTAGCTCCTTATTAATGTGATTGGTTGAATAGGAGGCTCCTCCTCGTTACCTGATTCATCATAAGAAAATAATAGGAGAATATTGGGAAGTCTCTTCCCTTTCATTAGTATTCTCTTCATCTTCTATTTGTTTTCTTGTCTTTCTGTAATTGGCAATATAAGGATTTTCAATGCAATTCACCGCACAATACATAAAAATTTCTTCTAGATCAAAATCAAGAAATCTATCAAGATTAAATTTTGGAATACCCTCAGTTATACGTTTCATTTCTTCATAGCCCAAAAGAAGACTAAGCTCTTTATGATGCTCCAGGGTAATCAAGTTTTCACAATTTTTGGACACAATTTGATCATGAAACAAATAGCATTGGAGATTTAAATGACCATGTTCATTGCAAAGTTCACAAGGATGGCGATAGATATTGAATCTTTCAGCACAATCATCTAGCCTTTCTTGCAACCATTTAGTTTCCAAATACTTATGCCTCTTGCAAAATCCATCGTCCCTATATGGTGTGTCCTTGCAAGCTCTATGTATTCCACAAAAGTTGACATGCTTATAAGAGACATTTTCATCATGACTAGTGCAATCATCATTAGTACCATGGATATTCAAGGAATTCATACTAACAACATTGCAATCATGCTCATCATTCAAATATTTAGTGCCAAACATTCTAATGCATTCTTCTTCTAACACTTTGGCACAATTATCGGAATCCTCATTTTCATGAAAGATATTAAAAAGATGAAGCATATGAGGTACCCTCAATTCCATTTTTCTGTAGTTTTCTTTTATAGACTAAACTAGTGATAAAACAAGAAACTAAAAGATTCGATTGCAAGATCTAAAGATATACCTTCAAGACTAACCTCCCCGGCAACGGCGCCGGAAAAGAGCTTGATGTCTACTACACAACCTTCTTCTTGTAGACGTTGTTGGGCCTCCAAGTGCAGAGGTTTGTAGGACAGTAGCAAATTTCCCTCAAGTGGATGACCTATGGTTTATCAATCCGTGGGAGGCGTAGGATGAAGATAGTCTCTCTCAAGAAACCCTGCAATCAAATAACAAAGAGTCTCTTGTTCCCCCAACACACCCAATACAATGGTAAATTGTATAGGTGCACTAGTTCGGCGAAGAGATGGTGATACAAGTGCAATATGGATGGTAGATAAAGGTTTTTGTAATCTGAAAATATAAAAATAGCAAGGTAACTAATGATAAAAGTGAGCTAAAACGGTATTGCAATGCTAGGAAACAAGGCCTAGGGTTCATACTTTCACTAGTGCAAGTTCTCTCAACAATAATTGTTGGGTTTCGTAGTAATTTCAAAAAAATTCCTACGCACACGCAAGATCATGGTGATGCATAGCAACGAGAGGGGAAGAGTGTGATCTACGTACCCTTGTAGATCGACAACGGAAGCGTTAACTTGGTTGATGTAGTCGTACGTCTCCACGGCCCGACCGATCAAGCACCGAAACTATGGCACCTCCGAGTTCTAGCACACGTTCAGCTCGATGACAATCCCCGGACTCCGATCCAACAAAGTGTCAGGGAAGAGTTCCGTCAGCACGACGACATGGTGACGATCTTGATGTACTACCGTCGCAGGGCTTTGCCTAAGCACCGCTACAATATTATCGAGGACTATGGTGGAAGGGGGCACCGCACACGGCTAAGAATATGATCACGTGGATCAACTTGTGTCTCTAGGGGTGCCCCGTGCCTCCGTATATAAAGGCTCAAAGGGGGGGGGGGCTGGCCGGCCAAGAGGTGGCGCGCCAGGAGGAGTCCTACTCCTTCTGGGAGTAGGAATCCCCCCCTTTCCTAGTTTGAATAGGATTTACGGAGGGGGGAAAAGACGAGAGAGAGGAGGAAGGGGGGCCGGCCCCCTCTCCTTGTCCTATTCGGACCAAGGGGGAGGGGCGTGCGGCCCATCTGTGGCCACCTCTCCTCTCTTCCACTAAGGCCCACTAAGGCCCATATACCTCCCGGGGGGTACCGGTAACCTCCCGATACTCCGGTAAAATCCCGATATCACCCGGAACACTTGCGATATCCAAACATAGGCTTCCAATATATCAATCTTTATGTCTCGACCATTTCGAGACTCCTCGTCATGTCCGTGATCACATCCGGGACTCCGAACAAACTTCGGTACATCAAAATGTATAAACTCATAATATAACTGTCATCGTAACCTTAAGCGTGCGGACCCTACGGGTTCGAGAACAATGTAGACATGACTGAGACACGTCTCCGGTCAATAACCAATAGCGAAACCTGGATGCTCATATTGGCTCCTACATATTCTACGAAGATCTTTTATCGGTCAGACCGCATAACAACATACGTTGTTCCCTTTGTCATCAGTATGTTACTTGCCCGAGATTCGATCGTCGGTATCCAATACCTAGTTCAATCTCGTTACCGGCAAGTCTCTTTACTCGTTCCGTAATACATCATCCCGCGAGTAACTCGTTAGTTGCAATGCTTGCAAGGCTTCAGTGATGTGCATTACCGAGAGGGCCCAGAGATACCTCTCCGACAATCGGAGTGACAAATCCTAATCTCGAAATACGCCAACCCAACATGTACCTTTGGAGACACCTGTAGAGCTCCTTTATAATCACCCAGTTACGTTGTGATGTCTGGTAGCACACGAAGTGTTCCTCCGGCAAACGGGAGTTGCATAATCTCATAGTCATAGGAACATGTATAAGTCATGAAGAAAGCAATAGCAACATACTAAACGATCGGGTGCTAAGCTAATGGAATGGGTCATGTCAATCAGATCATTCAACTAATGATGTGATCCCGTTAATCAAATGACAACTCTTTGTCCATGGTTAGGAAACATAACCATCTTTGAGTAACGAGCTAGTCAAGTAGAGGCATACTAGTGACACTCTGTTTGTCTATGTATTCACACATGTATTATGTTTCCGGTTAATACAATTCTAGCATGAATAATAAACTTTTATCATGATATAAGGAAATAAATAATAACTTTATTATTGCCTCTAGGGCATATTTCCTTCAGTCTCCCACTTGCACTAGAGTCAATAATCTAGATTATACTGTAATGATTCTAACACCCATGGAGCCTTGGTGCTGATCATGTTTTGCTCGTGGAAGAGGCTTAGTCAACGGGTCTACTACATTCAGATCCGTATGTATCTTGCAAATCTCTATGTCTCCCACCTGGACTAGATCCCGGATGGAATTGAAGTGTCTTTTGATGTGCTTGGTTCTTTTGTGAAATCTGGATTCCTTCGCCAAGGCAATTGCACCAGTATTGTCACAAAAGATTTTCATTGGACCCGATGCACTAGGTATGACACCTAGATCAGATATGAACTCCTTCATCCAGACTCCTTCGTTTGCTGCTTCTGAAGCAGCTATGTACTCCGCTTCACATGTAGATCCCGCCACGACGCTTTGTTTAGAACTGCACCAACTGATAGCTCCACCGTTTAATGTAAACACGTATCCGGTTTGCGATTTAGAATCGTCCGGATCAGTGTCAAAGCTTGCATCAACGTAACCATTTACGATGAGCTCTTTGTCACCTCCATATACGAGAAACATATCCTTAGTCCTTTTAAGGTACTTCAGGATGTTCTTGACCGCTGTCAAGTGATCCACTCCTGGATTAGTTTGTTACCTCCCTGCTAGACTTATAGCAAGGCACACATCAAGTCTGTTACACAGCATTGCATACATGGTAGAGCCTATGGCTGAAGCATAGGGAACATCTTTCATTTTCTCTCTATCTTCTGTAGTGGTCGGGCATTGAGTCTGACTCAACTTCACACCTTGTAACACAGGCAAGAACCCTTTCTTTGCTTGATCCATTTTGAACTTCTTCTAAACTTTGTCAAGGTATGTGCTTTGTGAAAGTCCAATTAAGCGTCTTGATCTATCTCTATAGATCTTAATGCCTAATATGTAAGCAGCTTCACCGAGGTCTTTCATTGAAAAAACTCTTATTCAAGTATCCCTTTATGCTATCCAGAAATTCTATATCATTTCCAATCAGTAATATGTCATCCACATATAATATCAGAAATGCTACAGAGCTCCCACTCACTTTCTTGTAAATACAGGCTTCTCCGAAAGTCTGTATAAAACCAAATGCTTTGATCACACTATCAAAGCGTTTATTCCAACTCCGAGAGGCTTGCACCAGTCCATAAATGGATCGCTGGATCTTGCACACTTTGTTAGCTCCCTTTGGATCGACAAATCCCTCTGGTTGCATCATATACAACTCTTCTTCCAGAAATCCATTCAGGAATGCAGTTTTGACATCCATCTGCCAAATTTCATAATCATAAAATGCGGCAATTGCTAACATGATTCGGACAGACTTAAGCATCGCTACGGGTGAGAAGGTCTCATCGTAGTCAATCCCTTAAACTTGCCGAAACCCTTTTGCGACAAGTCGAGCTTTGTAGACAGTAACATTACCGTCGGCGTCAGTCTTCTTCTTGAAGATCCATTTATTCTCAATTGCTTGCCGATCATTGGGCAAGTCAACCAAAGTCCACACTTTGTTCTCATACATGGATCCCATCTCAGATTTCATGGCTTCAAGCCATTTTGCAGAATCTGGGCTCACCATCGCTTCTTCATAGTTCGTAGGTTCATCATGATCTAGTAGCATGACTTCCAGAACAGGATTATCGTACCACTCTGGCGCGGATCTTACTCTGGTTGATCTACGAGGTTCAGTAGTATCTTGTTCTGAAGTTTCATGATCATTATCATTAGCTTCCTCACTAATTGGTGTAGGTGTCATAGAAACAGTTTTCTGTGATGCACTACTTTCCAATAAGGGAGCAGGTACAGTTACCTCGTCAAGTTCTACTTTCCTCCCACTCACTTCTTTCGAGAGAAACTCCTTCTCCAGAAAGTTTCCGAACTTAGCAACAAAAGTCTTGCCTTTGGATCTGTGATAGAAGGTGTATCCAATAGTCTCCTTTGGATATCCTATGAAGACACATTTCTCCGATTTGGGTTCGAGCTTATCAGGTTGAAGCTTTTTCACATAAGCATCGCAGCCCCAAACTTTCAGAAACGACAACTTTGGTTTCTTGCCAAACCATAGTTCATAAGGCGTCGTCTCAACGGATTTTGATGGTGCCCTATTTAACGTGAATGTGGCTGTCTCCAAAGCATAACCCCAAAACGATAGCGGTAAATCAGTAAGAGACATCATAGATCGCACCATATCTAGTAAAGTACGATTACGACGTTCGGACACACCATTACGCTGTGGTGTTCCGGGTGGCATGAGTTGCGAAACTATTCCGCATTGTTTCAAATGTACACCAAACTCGTAACTCAAATATTCTCCTCCACGATCAGATCGTAGAAACTTTATTTTCTTGTTATGATGATTTTCAACTTCACTCTGAAATTCTTTGAACTTTTCAAACGTTTCAGACTTATGTTTCATTAAGTAGATATACCCATATCTGCTTAAGTCATCTGTGAAGGTGAGAAAATAACGATATCCGCCACGAGCCTCAATATTCATCGGACCACATACATCTGTATGTATGATTTCCAACAAATCTGTTGCTCTCTCCATAGTACCGGAGAACAGCGTTTTAGTCATCTTGCCCATGAGGCACGGTTCGCAAGTACCAAGTGATTCATAATCAAGTTGTTCCAAAAGTCCATCAGTATGGAGTTTCTTCATGCGCTTTACACCGATATGACCTAAACGGCAGTGCCACAAATAATTTGCACTATCATTTTCAACTCTGCATCTTTTGGCTTCAACATTATGAATATGTGTGTTACTACTATCGAGATTCAATAAGAATAGACCACTCTTCAAGGGTGCATGACCATAAAAGATATTACTCATATAAATAGAACAACCATTATTCTCTGATTTAAATGAATAACCGTCTCGCATCAAACAAGATCCAGATATAATGTTCATGCTTAACGCTAGCACCAAATAACAATTATTTAGGTCTAATATTAATCCCGAAGGTAGATGTAGAGGTAGCGTGCCGACCACGATCACATCGACTTTGGAACCGTTTCCCACACGCATCGTCACCTCGTCCTTAGCCAATCTTCTCTTAATCCGTAGTCCCTGTTTCGAGTTGCAAATATTAGCAACAGAACCAGTATCAAATAACCAGGTGCTGCTGCGAGCATTAGTAAGGTACACATCAATAACATGTATATCACATATACCTTTGTTCACCTTGCCATCCTTCTTATCCGCCAAATACTTGGGGCAGTTCCGCTTCCAGTGACTAGTCTGCTTGCAGTAGAAGCACTCAGTTTCAGGCTTAGGTCCAAACTTGGGTTTCTTCTCTCGAGCAGCAACTTGCTTGCTGTTCTTCTTGAAGTTCCCCTTCTTCTTCCCTTTGCCCCTTTTCTTGAAACTAGTGGTCTTGTTGACCATCAACACTTGATGCTCCTTCTTGATTTCTACCTCCGCAGCTTTCAGCATTGCGAAGAGCTCGGGAATAGTCTTATTCATCCCTTGCATATTATAGTTCATCATGAAGCTCTTGTAGCTTGGTGGAAGTGATTGGAGAATTCTGTCAATGACGCTATCATCTAGAAGATTAACTCCCAGTTGAATCAAGTGATTACAATACCCAGACATCTTGAGTATATGCTCACTGAAAGAACTGTTCTCCTCCATCTTGCAGCTATAGAACTTATTGGAGACTTGATATCTCTCAATCCGGGCATTTGCTTGAAATATTAACTTCAACTCCTGGAACATCTCATATGCCCCATGACGTTCAAAACGTCGTTGAAGTCCCGGTTCTAAGCCGTAAAGCATGGCACATTGAACTATCGAGTAGTCATCAGCTTTGCTCTGCCAGACGTTCATAACATCTAGTGTTGCTCCAGCAGCAGGCCTGGCACCCAGCGGTGCTTCCAGGACGTAATTCTTCGGTGCAGCAATGAGGATGATCCTCAAGTTACGGACCCAGTCCGTGTAATTGCTACCATCATCTTTCAACTTTGCTTTCTCAAGGAACGCATTAAAATTCAACGGAACAACAGCACGGGCCATCTATCTACAATCAAACATACATAAGTAAGATACTATCCGGTACTAAGTTCATGATAAATTTAGGTTCAATTAATCACATTACTTAAAGAACTCACACTTAGATAGACATCCCTCTAATCCTCTAAGTGATTACGTGATCCAAGTTAACTAAACCATGTCCGATCATCACGTGAGATGGAGTAGTTTCGTTGGTGAACATCACTATGTTGATCATATCTACTATATGATTCACGCTCGACCTTTAGGTCTCCGTGTTCCGAGGCCATATCTGTATATGCTTGGCTCGTCAAGTATAACCTGAGTATTCCGCGTGTGCAAATGTTTTGCACCCATTGTATTTGAACGTAGAGCCTATCACACCCGATCATCACGTGGTGTCTCAGCACGAAGAACTTTCGCAACGGTGCATACTCAGGGAGAACACTTCTTGATAATTAGTGAGAGATCATCTTATAATACTACCGTCAATCAAAGCAAGATAAGATGCATAAAAGATAAACATCATATGCAATCAATATAAGTGATATGATATGGCCATCATCATCTTGTGCTTGTGATCTCCATCCTCGAAGCACCGTCGTGATCACCATCGTCACCGGTGCGACACCTTGATCTCCATCGTAGCATCGTTGTCGTCTCGCCAATCTCATGCTTCCACGACTATCGCTACCGCTTAGTGATAAAGTAAAGCATTACAGCGCGATTGCATTGCATACAATAAAGCGACAACCATATGGCTCCTGCTAGTTGCCGATAACTCGGTTACAAAACATGATCATCTCATACAATAAAATTTAGCATCCTGTCTTGACCATATCACATCACAGCATGCCCTGCAAAAACAAGTTAGACGTCCTCTACTTTGTTGTTGCAAGTTTTACGTGGCTGCTACGGGCTTAAGCAAGAACCAATCTCACCTATGCATCAAAACCACAACGATAGTTTGTCAAGTTGGTGCTGTTTTAACCTTTGCAAGGACCGGGCGTAGTCACACTCGGTTCAACTAAAGTTGGAGAAACTGTCACCCGCTAGCCACCTTTGTGCAAAGCACGTCGGGAGAACCGGTCTCGCGTAAGCGTACGCGTAATGTCGGTCCGGGCCGCTTCATCCAACAATACCGCCGAACCAAAATATGACATGCTGGTAAGCAGTATGACTTATATCGCCCACAACTCACTTGTGTTCTACTCGTGCATATAACATCAACACATAAAACCTAGGCTCGGATGCCACTGTTGGGTTTCGTAGTAATTTCAAAAAAATTCCTACGCACACGCAAGATCATGGTGATGCATAGCAACGAGGGGGGAAGAGTGTGATCTACGTACCCTTGTAGATCGACAACGGAAGCGTTAACTTGGTTGATGTAGTCGTACGTCTCCACGGCCCGACCGATCAAGCACCGAAACTACGGCACCTCCGAGTTCTAGCACACGTTCAGCTCGATGGCGATCCCCGGACTCCGATCCAGCAAAGTGTCGGGGAAGAGTTCCGTCTGCACGACGGCGTGGTGACGATCTTGATGTACTACCGTCGCAGGGCTTCGCCTAAGCACCGCTACAATATTATCGAGAACTATGGTGGAAGGGGGTACCGCACACGGCTAAGAATATGATCACGTGGATCAACTTGTGTCTCTAGGGGTGCCCCGTGCCTCCGTATATAAAGGCTCAAAG
>NC_041384.1:48323141-48363910 GCF_002162155.2 Triticum dicoccoides | reverse complement strand
TGGCCGGCCAAGAGGTGGCGTGCCAGGAGGAGTCCTACTCCTTCTGGGAGTAGGACTCCCCCCTTTCCTAGTTGGAATAGGATTCGCGGAGGGGGGAAAAGAGGAGAGAGAGGAGGAAGGGGGGCCGGCCCCCTCTCCTTGTCCTATTCGGACCAAGGGGGGGAGGGGCGCGCAGCCCATCTATGGACACCTCTCCTCTCTTCCACTAAGGCCCACTAAGGCCCATATACCTCCTGGGGGGTTCCGTAACCTCCCGGTACTCCGGTAAAATCCCGATTTCACCCGGAACACTTCCGATATCCAAACATAGGCTTCCAATATATCAATCTTTATGTCTCGACCATTTCGAGACTCCTCGTCATGTCCGTGATCACATCCGGGACTCCGAACAAACTTCGGTACATCAAAATGTATAAACTCATAATATAACTGTCATCGTAACCTTAAGCGTGCGGACCCTACGGGTTCGAGAACAATGTAGACATGACCGAGACACGTCTTCGGTCAATAACCAATAGCGGAACCTGGATGCTCATATTGGCTCCTGCATATTCTACGAAGATCTTTTATCGGTCCGACCGCATAACAACATACATTCTTCCCTTTGTCATCGGTATGTTACTTGCCCGAGATTCGATCGTCGGTATCCAATACCTAGTTCAATCTGGTTACCGGCAAGTCTCTTTACTTGTTCTGTAATACATCATCCCACGACTAACTCATTAGTTGCAATGCTTGCAAGGCTTCAGTGATGTGCATTACTGAGAGGGCCCAGAGATACCTCTCCAACAATCGGAGTGACAAATCCTAATCTTGAAATACGCCAACCCAACATGTACCTTTGGAGACACCTGTAGAGCTCCTTTATAATCACCCAGTTACGTTGTGACGTTT
Source organism: Triticum dicoccoides (assembly GCF_002162155.2). Classification (NCBI taxonomy): domain Eukaryota; kingdom Viridiplantae; phylum Streptophyta; class Magnoliopsida; order Poales; family Poaceae; genus Triticum; species Triticum dicoccoides. Next base: position 48,363,016 of record NC_041384.1, on the reverse strand, counting down.
GGTAGCACACAAAGTGTTCCTCCGGCAAACGGGAGTTGCATAATCTCATAGTCATAGGAACATGTATAAGTCATGAAGAAAGCAATAGCAACATACTAAACGATCGGGTGCTAAGCTAATGGAATGGGTCATGTCAATCAGATCATTCAACTAATGATGTGATCCCGTTAATCAAATCACAACTCTTTGTCCATGGTTAGGAAACATAACCATCTTTCATTAACGAGCTAGTCAAGTAGAGGCATACTAGTGACACTCTGTTTGTCTATGTATTCACACATGTATTATGTTTCCGGTTAATACAATTCTAGCATGAATAATAAACTTTTATCATGATATAAGGAAATAAATAATAACTTTATTATTGCCTCTAGGGCATATTTCCTTCATAATAACATAATTGGATCATATAACCATCTCTCAACATGCAACAAAGAGTCACTCCAAAGTCACTAATAGGGGATAACAAACGAAGAGATTATTGTAGGGTACGAAACCACCTCAAACTTATCCTTTTTGATCGATCTATTCAACAGTCCATAGTAAAATAACACGAAGCTATTCTTTCCATTCAATCTATCATAGAGTTCGTACTAGAATAACACCTTAAGACACAAATCAACCAAAACCCTAATGTCACCTAGATACTCCAATGTCACCTCAAGTATCTGTGGGTATGATTATACGATATGCATCACACAATCTCAGATTCATCTATTCAACCAACACAAAGAACTTCAAAGAGTGCCCCAAAGTTTCTACCGGAGAGTCAAGACGAAAACGTGTGCCAACCCCTATGCATAAGTTCACGAGGTCACAAAACTCGCAAGTTGATCACTAAAACATACATCAAGTGGATCACGTGATATCCCATTGTTACCACAGATAAGCACATGCAAGACATACATCAAGTGTTCTCAAATCCTTAAAGACCCAATTCGATAAGATAACTTCAAAGGGAAAACTTAATCCATTACAAGAGAGTAGAGGGGGATAAACATCATAAGATCCAACTATAATAGCAAAGCTCGCGATACATCAAGATCATGCCACCTCAAGAACATGAGAGAGAGAGGGATCAAACACATAGCTACTGGTACATACCGTCAGCCCCGAGGGTGGACTATTCCCTCCTCGTCATGGAGAGCACCGTGATGATGAAGATGGCCACCGGAGAGGGATTCCCCCCTCTGGCAGGGTGCCGGGACGGGTCTAGATTGGTTTTTGGTGGCTTCTGAGGCTTCTGGCGGCGGAACTCCCGATCTAGGTTTCTTTTTGGAAGTTTTGGGTTATATAAGAGGTATTGGAGTCAGGGACAAGTCAAGGGGGTTCCCGAGGCGGCCACGAGGCAGGGGGCGCACCCAGGGGTAGGGCACGACCCCCAACCTCGTGGTGGCCTTGGGACTCCTCTGGCCCACCTCCAGTACTCCGTGGGCTTCTTCTGGTCCAAAAATGATCTCCATGAAGTTTCAGGTCAATTGGCCTCCGTTTGATTTTCCTTTTCTGCGATACTTAAAAACAAGGAAAAAACAGAAACTGGCACTGGGCTCTAGGTTAATAGGTTAGTCCCAAAAATCATATTAAATAGCATATTAATGCATATAAAACATCCAAGGTTGATAATATAATAGCATGGAACAATCAAAAATTATAGATACGTTGGAGACATATCAGTCCCCAACAATGAATTTCACCCTATGGAAGAAGGTTTCTTTCACTCTGATGAGACCCTTCCAAAATGGTGAATCATTAGGTCTTACGGTCACCAGAGCATGAGTTTTAGAATGCAAGTATTTATTTCTTAGGATTTGTGCCCACTGATGTCTACTATGCAACTTTATTCTTGTAGACACACATTGGGCCTCCAAGCGTAGAGTTTTGTAGGATAGTAGCAATTTTCTCTCAAGTGGATGACCTAAGGTTTATCAATCCGTCGGAGGCGTAGGATGAAGATAGTCTCTCTCAAACAACCCTTGAACCAAATAACAAAGAGTCTCTTGTGTCCCGAACACACCAAACACAATGCAAAATTGTATAGGTGCACTATTTCGGCGAAGAGATGGTGATAAAAGTGTAATATGGATGGTAGAAATATATTTTATATTCGGAATAAATAAAAATAGCAAGGTAGCAATTAGAAAGCGGGCACAAAAACGGTATTGCAATGCTTGAAAATGAGGCCTAGGGTTCGTACTTTCGCTAGTGCAATCTCTCAACCGTGCTCATATAATTGGATCACATAACCACCCCTCAAAGTGCAATGAAGAATCACTCCAAAGTTCCTATTTAGTGGAGAACATAAGAGGAAATTGTTTGTAGGTTACGAAAATGCCTCGAAGCTATTCTTTCCGATCGATCTATCCAAGAGTTCGTACTAAAATAACACCAAATAATTTCAGATTCATAATACTAAATCCAACACAAAGAACTTTAAAGAGTGCACCAAGATTTCTGCCGGAGAAACACAGACAAGAACGTGCATCAACCCCTATGCATACATTACCCCAATGTCACCCCGGGAATCCATGAGTTGAGTGCCAAAACATATATCATGTGAATCAAAATAATACCCCATTTTCACCACGAGTATTCATTTGTAAGACATATATCAAGTGCTCTCAAATCCATAAAAGTATTCAATCCAATAAAACGAAATCTCAAAGGGAAAACTCAATTCATCACAAGATAGAGAGGGGAAAACACCATATGATCCGACTATATTTACAAAGCCCGCGATACATCAAGATTGTGACATCTTAAGAACACGAGAGAGAGAGAGAGAGAGAGGGAGAGAGTAAACACATAGCTACTAGTACAAACCCTCAGCCCCGAGGGTGGACTACTCCCTCCTCATCGTGGTGGCTGCCGGGATGATGAAGATGGCCACTAGAGATGATTCCCCCCCTCCGGCAGGGTGCCGGAACGGGGTCTAGATTGGTTTTCAGTGGCTACAGAGGGCTGCAGCGGCGGAACTTCTGATCTAGGGTTACCCCCATGTTTTTGGAATATTTGGGAATTTATAGGGCGGAGAGGGGGTACGGGAGGCCACTGAGGTGGGCACAACTCACCTGGGCGCGCCTGGGCCGCCAGGCGCGCCTTGGTGGGCTGTGCCCCCCTTGGGGCACCCCCCAGGTGCTTCTCTAGCCCACTGGATGTCTTCTGGTCCAAAAAAATCCACAAAAAGTTTCGCGATGTTTGGAGTCCATTTGATATTGATTTACACGATGTAAAAAACAAGCAAAAATAGCAGCCGACACTGAGCACTTGGTCAATAGGTTAGTCCCAAAAAATGATATAAAGTTGCTATAAAATGATTGTAAAACATCCAAAAATGATAATATAATAGCATGAATACTTCATAAATTATAGATACGTTGGAGACATATCAGCATCCCCAAGCTTAATTCCTACTCGTCCTCGAGTAGGTAAGTGATAAAATAAATAATTTTATGAAGTGTGAATGCTAGCAAAGTGCACAAGTTTGATCAATGACAATTTCAATCACTTCTCCTAGCATCATAACAGCAATTATTTCTTATAAAACTTCTCATGTTAAAGTAGCAACCAATTCACATGTTAAGCTTCAAACTATGAATTCTCTTGAAACTCAACAACCTATGTTCTCAGTCACCAAGCAATTGCAATTCAACTTATTCAACAGAGTCTAAGTAAAAGCTCCACATACTCAACCATCATATAGTCTTATATGATTGCTAACACTTACCGCATACACATGAGAAAAATGTTTCAACCGGACACATAGAAAGATAGGGGCTTATAATTTCGCCTCCCAACGTATTCACCTCGAGGGTGATGTCAACAATAATAACTCATTCTACCCATATCCAACTGGATATATGTGCCTAGATCTTTCCTCACCACATGATGCTTGCCAAAAGAGAAAAATAAAAAGGAATAGAGAGAAAAACTTTGACTCTTTGCATAAAAGTAAATACATAAAAGTAAAAGTAGGCCCTTCGCAGAGGGAAGCATAGGTTGCCATGCACTTATTTGTTTGTATGCTCAACCCCTTAGTGCAAAAGAACGTCACGCTGTGTTGCCCCTTGTGATGGCAACCTTTATTATGCAGTCTGTCGCTTTTCTTCTTCATCATCACAAGTTCATACAAGCTCAATTTTCTCTTACACTAAATGATCTCACACTATTAGAAGCAATTTTTATTGCCTTATTACACCGATGAAAACTTACTTGAAGGATCTTGCTCAATCCTTAGGTAGGTATGATGGACTCTTGAAGATAAGATTTGGGTTTAAAGATTTTTGGATGCACAAGTAGTATCTCTACTTGGTGAGGAATTTTTGGCTGGCAAGGATGGGGGGCAAGCACCACATGTTGAAGGATCTATGACAATATAACTTCTATGTGAATACGAACAAACATAAACCATTCCATTGTCTTCCTTGTCCAACGTCAACAATTTTGGCATATAATATTTTGATGGGGGCTGACAATCACAAAAGATTTCCATGATAGTGTATTTGCATGTGAAAGTTCTCTTCCTTATACTAATTATTCGTGAATTGCTTGTATGACTAATATTGTGATTGTCAAGCCTCAAAAGATTCACTTTCTAAACCCAATGTGAAGCTACCACTAGGGATGATATAGTTTAAACTTCATGATATTCAATTCATTCAACGATTTACTCATAGGATATAAGTGAAGCAAAAGAGTAAATGACGAGCTACTCCAAAAAAGATAGAAGTGAAGATCAAGCGAGTAGTTAAGTAAATAGGTAGCTATTTGAGGACTCTCTCTTATTCAAAAACTTTCAGATCTAAGAATTTTATTAAAACAGCAAGAAAAACAAAATAAAATTACATTCCAAGAATAGCACACATCATGTGAAGAAGCAAAAACTTAGGCTCAACCAATTCTAACCGATAATTGTTGAAGAAGAAAGGTGAGATGCCTACCGGGGCATCCCCAAGCTTAGATGCTTGAGACTTCTTGAAATATTATCTTGGGATGCCTTGGGAATCCCCAAGCTTGATATTTTGTGTCTCCTTAATTCTTCTCATATCACGGTTTTCCTAAATCTCAAAATCTTCATCCACACAAAATTCAATAAGGACTCGTGAGATAAGTTAGTATAAACCAATGCAAAAACCTTATCATTCTCTACTGTAGAAAATCAATAAAATTATGATTCAACATTGTACACTAAATTCCTCTGCATATTTAATACTCCTATCCTCAAATAGAATCATTAAACAAGCAAACATATGCAAACGATGCAAACATAATAGCAATCTGCCAAAACAGTACAGTCTACAAAGAATGCAAGAGTATCAATACTTCCCTAACTCCAAAAGTTATGAAAATTTTCCACACTGTAGAAAATTTATAAGAGCTTGTTTTTCAAGAAAATTCAACATTTTATCACACTCTGAATTTTCTAGGGAATTTTTGCAACAGCGGTAAACTTTCTATTTTCAAAGAACAACATGTATACTTGCAAAATAAGCATGGCAAAGGCTATCATTGCCACTTATATTGAAATAAAAGATGCAAAACATTATTCTAAATAACATCGAGCAAATACTAACAAAATAAAATGACGCTCGAAGTAAAACCCATATTGTATGACGAATAAAGACATAGCTCCAAGTGAGGTTACCGATAATGTTGAAGACGAAAGAGGGGATGCCTTCCGGGGCATCCCCAAGCTTAGTTGCTTAGATCTTCCTTGAATATTAAATTGGGGTACCTTGGGCATCCCCAAGTTAGGGTCTTGTCCCTCTTTATTCTCCTCAAATCGACATCTCACCCAAAACTTGAAAACTTCAATCACACAAAACTTAACGGAACTTTGTGAGATAGGTTAGTATGATAAAGAGCAAATCATTTCACTTGGGTAATGTCAAAGACATGATTAATAATTGTTTCCACACAATGCCTACTATAGCATATCATTTCCACAATTTATATTGAGCAATATAAGTCATGGAAACTATAAAACAAGCAAACTATGCACTGAAAACAGAATCTATGAAAAACAGAACAGTTTGTGGTAATCTGTACTCCAACCATTATTCTGCTGCTCCTAAAATTCTGAAAAATTAGGAAACCCTGGGAAATTTGTCTATTAATCTTCCTCAAAAAGAATCAGCATTTTATCATGCTTTTGTTAAAGATGAGAATTGTTTTTCTGAGCACAAAAGTTTCTGTTTTTCAGCAAGATCAAATCAACTATCACCGTAAGCCATCCCAAACGTCTTACTTGGCACTTTATTGAAACGAAAGCTATAAAACATGATTAATACAATAGCTTAATCATGTGAACACATAAAAATAGTAGGTAAAAGTGTTGGGTTGTCTCCCAACAAGCGCTTTTCTTTAATGTCTTTAAAGCTAGGCATGATGATTTCAGTGATGCTCACATAAAAGATAAGAACTGAAACACAAAGAGAGCATCATGAAGCATATGACTAGCACATTTAAGTCTGGCCCACTTCCTATGCATAGGGATTTCGTGAGCAAAAAACTTATGGGAACAAGAATCAACTAGTATAAGAAGGCAAACACGCATAACTTAAAAACTTTCAACACATAGAGAGGAAACTTGATATTATTGCAATTCCTACAATCGTAAGTTCCTCCCTCATACTAATTTTCAGTAGCATCATGAAGAAATTCAACAATGTAACCATCACATAAGGCACTCTTTTCATGATGCATAATCATAGAAATTTTGTTACTCTCCACATAAGCAAATTTATGTTCATCAATAGTAGTGGGAGCAAACTCAACAAAATAACTATCATGTGATTGAAAATTAAAAGCATGATGACAAGTTTCATGGTTATCATTATCCTTTAAAGCATACATGTCATCATCATAATCATCATAGATAGCAACTTTTTTATCATAGTCAATTGAAACCTCTTCCAAAGTAGTGGATTCATCATTAAATAAAGTCATGTCATCTCCAAATCCACTTTCATCAATATAATCATTATAAATAGGAGGCATGCAATCATTATAACAAATTTACACATCAAATATCATCTTCGTCGAATATAGCATCCCCAAGCTTATGGCTTTGCATATAATTAGCATCATGGATATTCAAAGAATTCATACTAACAACATTGCAATCATGCTCATCATTTGTACCAAACATTCTATTGAATTCTTCTTCTATCAATTGAGCACAATTTTCCTTTCCATCATTTTCACGAAATACATTATAAAGATGAATAATATGATGCAACCTCAATTCCATTTTTTCGTAGTTTTCTTTTTATCAACCAAACTAGTGGTAAAACAAGAAACTAAAAGATTCAATTGCAAGATCTCAAGATATACCTTCATGCACTCACCTCCCCGGCAACGGCTCCAGAAAAGAGCTTGATGTCTACTATGCAACTTTATTCTTGTAGACACGTATTGGCCCTCCAAGCGCAGAGTTTTGTAGGACAGTAGCAATTTTCCGTCAAGTGGATGACTTAAGGTTTATCAATCCATGGGAGGCGTAGGATGAAGATAGTCTCTGTCAAACAACCGTGCAACCAAATAACAAAGAGTCTCTTGTGTCCCCAATGCACCAAATACAATGGGAAATTGTATAGGTGCACTAGTTCGGCGAAGAGATGGTGATAAAAGTGTAATATGGATGGTAGAAATATATTTTTATAATCCGAACTAGGACAATGCCCGTGCGTTGCAACGGGAGCATAGATATTCTAATAGTTCAACATCAATCATGTTTTACATATATTTTTCAAGCTTTATACACATCATGTGTTGTATACATCTTTTACTATTAAATCAGTACTCTTCTTCCTGAATATCTGATGGTTCAGCATAGAAGCAAAGACCTGATTTATCAAAGAAAGAATAAAACAATTATCTTGGAAGGTGAGCTTCACCACAAGGAGTACATTTATTTAGTAGCTTGACCCTAGTAGGTTAATTTATTTTTTCATGGAATTTACATACCACGGAGTTTAACCACATCCGGTAAGGATTCTTCAAAACATTGTCTGTCTTATTGGCAATGTAAATGGTATAACTTTGTCACACTATACATCACAAAAAATGCAAATTCAAACACATCATAAATGAATGTCACACCATACATCTCCAATTAACATCCAATTGTACACAATGACTATTCACATACTTATATCCAATTAACAGGGAAAAAATAGCAGCTATACACAGCAATACACTTACATGTGGATCCACATAATAAATTGTCACAAAATCCTGGTGGAAGCGGGAGATAGTAATGCAGAAGATAAAGGCGGCCGCTACTTTGGCCAATTACAGATCCTGAACGGCAGCTTGTCCATCCAAACAACCATATGTTTCTTCTTCTGGATTTAACCACGACATATGTTCAAGGATAATTGTGAGACATCTTATCTATAAGTCTGTAAACCCACCCAGGTGTAGGATATCAGTTGTAGGAAAACCCTTACCCATCATTTTCCCAACTTATAGATTAGTAAACTGAAGGTGCAGTAGTAGTAAGCACTAAGTACTAAGCAAGACTACTACCTCGACAAAATTTTACTAAGGTACAATAGCGAGCAACAACTACTTACCGAGGACAATGTGTTAGACATAGGCTGCATGCCAAATCCTTTTAGCCCGTAAGAGATGTACTTGCCATCCTCGCTAATAGAATAGGATTAATTTTATAAATGCCACTCCAATTATGGCGATTCTGAGAAATGCCACCGCAATTTCCAAACTTTGAAAAATGCCATTTCATGCCACTTCCAGTGACATTTTTCGAAGTCTGCAGTGGTGTTCTTCAAAGATTGCAAAATTTACAGTGGCATTTTTCAAAGTTTGGAAATTGCAATGGCATTTTTATGAATCGCCATAATTGGAGCGGCATTTATCTAATTAACCCAATAGAATATGTTGATAGAGCAAGTGTCCGATCATTGCTCAAGTGTTTGGATCCAAGATAACATTCACCTCTCCTTCCAAATCATCCAAGATAACCCACCGCAGAGAAGCACGATATTGTAGACACACATCAGTTGTAAAACTAACCAGAAATGGCAACAATCAGACAATCATGTGGACAAATTCCTAAATCAGGAAGCTGCATATGACACCTGCATCCCACCACCAATCAGAAGCACAAGAGTGACGTGAAAACAGAGAGATGTGGCTTCAGGCGACCAAAACCACCTGACCAAGATAAATGGTCACTGAATTGTAACTTCGACCATTGATTTTCTCACTTTCAAGTATCAAGATACATGCATAAAAGTAAATAAGATGCTCTCAAAGCATAATGGTTTTGTTTCACAGCAAAAGTAAATTAGAACTTTCACCATAACAAACAGAAAGTAAATACCATACCGTGCTGACTTCTCTCATAAAGAAGCAGGGAGTCCAACAGCATTTCCAGCACCGACCTCATTTTGATTTGTTTCAACTCCAGGTTCCACCTTACCTTCAAATAGCTGATCAGCCGTAGAAGCTGATTCAGATGCTAGCTTACTTTTAGTCTTGTAGTGCTGGTTCTGCCATCTGTAGTGCCTATCATCTCTCATGTCAATTTTGCCCCTCACTATTATTGTAGTTGTAAGAGTGAGTGCCAGCATATACATCTTGTTGCTATTGGCGAGTGGCGACCATCGCCGTTGCCGTAATGAGATTGGTACGGTTAGACTTATCTCGTGTCAGTTGTAGAAAAATCGAACGGAGATATGTTATACACATTGAATTTCTTATCAACATAGATGGGATAATTTAATTGGATCAGTTTATGCATAGATGACATAATTTACCGGTGTAAAACCGAAGAGTAATAAAATTACGAAGAAATTCCCTATTGCAGTTAATATGACTTTCTTTAAATTAGGAGCACACCACAAGGTCCGATAATCTAACTTAGGTATAATCTATCCAACAAATATGAAGTACAATGAAGCCAACTAATCTTTACATGAGAGCAATATGCATAGCCATAGCATCTAGTGCCCTCCTCTTCTTATGTTGTTTATGAATGTAAGAATTTTCAGATATTTTCTGAAGGCAGAACCATATACATACATCCAAAAAACTGGACATAGCATTGTATATGGTTATATCATCTGCATAATAATCACCGAGTTAAACTACAATCGAAAATCATATACATATCTCCAAAAATCCGTTTCGAATCAAGTGCTCTGTGCTCAGGTGTCATCCCTGGATCAGTAATGTTGACACCACACAGTACATCGAAGGATTTATAGCAGAGTGGCAATCACACACTTATTACATCATTGTCTCAAAGAGAACTTTTACAATAAATATGGCTTAAGGCCATCTAATAACGATAACAGCGGAAGACTCGGAAGATAAATGGGTCCATCAACTCCAACGGCATCACCGAGTATAGGGCCACGACCTAAAAGCACTTTACTCGTCGTCTGAAAAGTCTGCAACATGAGAAGTTGTAGCCCGAAAACGGGTCAGCACATGGAATATGCTGGCAATGTAACACATAGAGAGTAATGGAATGAAACAGCTATACTATATGCATATATGGCTGGTGGAAAGCTCTATGGTTACAGTTTTGCGTAAAGCCAGTTTTTCCCTACTGCAAAGGAATAAATTTGTTTAACTATCATGGTAGTTGTTAAACATCGAGAATGGTTGACAGCATTCCGATCCCAATTAAGTGAACAATTAAAACCCAACAACATTAATTAGAAGTAACATGATGAGATTCACAGGATATTCAAGTACTAGATACTCAAGTTGTCCATAACCGGGGACACGGCTAATCATGATTAGTTTGTACACTCTACAGAGGTTTGCGCACTTTTCCCCACAAGACTCGATCGCCTCCGTCTGGTTTCTCGCACTACATGGTGTTTGAGAAGACAGATGACCGAGACACAGTCTTTCAGAAGCACTAGCACCTTACATGTGGGTAGACCGGTACACCTACTTTCCCCTACATCTGCTAGTCTACCCGTAAGAGTTCGCACGACTTAGTCAACTATGCCAGAGCCCATAATGGCTTGTGGCTGCACACGGAAGTTACTAGCATGAATGATCTTATGATCCCTTTGAGCCTGGGTGACGGTCCAAAAAAGAAAACAGGCAAGTCCTGATAGACATCAGGTCCCTCAATCCACCCAGATGTGTGTTTAAGTTGCCACCTTAGATAAACCATTAAAATTAACAATACTCACATCTGTTATGGATATCACTCACCCAATCCACGTCTACTAGCATAGCATGGCATAATAAGCAAACGTTGAAATAACTCCCAAAGGTTTCATAATAATACAGGTGATAGGTACTACCTCATCTACTTCTCGTCCCACAGTTTAATTAGATCCTAATCATGCAATGTGTGAGGATTTATCTAATGCAATAAAACTGGGTTGTAGAAAAGGTATGATCAAAGCGTTACTTGCCTTGCTGATGATCCGCGAAACCTAGAGATTCAACGTAATAGGCGGCGCACTCCGGGTATTCTATCGCAGACAAACAACAAGCACACAATAAGTACTCATCTAATGCACAGGTAAAACTCAAATAGAAGATCTAACCAGAAGGTTCAACTTAAGAACTCCGGTTGGCAAAAGAATCAAATTGAACGAAGCAAAAGAAAACAAACGGCGAAAGAAAACAACTCCGTTCTAGCAATCTGGATCTAGGGAAAATTTTACAGTAGCAAAAACATGTTTAAGTTGATTATTCGGAAAGAGGGTTTCGAGACGAAACTCCAGGTGCTTGAATCGCCTGATTCCGATAAACGAGCGAAAAGTTAACCGCGGAAAATCCGACGAAAAAGACAAACGACGAACAGATTTTTTTTAAAGAAAAACGGCACGGAAAATGAGGCAGCGGCGGCGAACCTCGGGCGGCGCGCTCCGGCGACGGCGGCGGCGGCGGCGGGCGATGGCGGCGGCGGCGGCGGCGGCTAAAGGCGGCGGCTAGGGTTTCAGGTGGCGGCGGGCTTCTCTCTCTCTCGGGCCAGCTCGGGCGGCTTATATAGCCTAGGCCGGCGGAGTCTAGGCCAAATACGGCCCGAAGTCGGTTTGCGTTTTTTTTTTATAAAACCCGCTCGGAAGAAAAATAAAAAGAAATACTAAACGGACTCCAAAAATCACGAAATAAATTTTGCCGGGTTCCTAAAATCAAGCCTGATGAAGTGAACATTTATCTGGGCCCAAACTACAACTTTGAAAAACGCACATTTTTCCTAAATTCAAATAAAAATACCGAAAAACTCCGAAATAAAACTTATTTGATTTTTTTATTAAATCTTCAATATTTCTATATTTTGGGAAAGTCATTTTATTCCCTCTCTCATATTTTTGTAATAGAAATAATTGATGGTAAAATAAATAAAATCAAATGATCCTGTTTACATAATTTGAGAAAACTCAAATACGTAAATAACGAAATCCCCAACTCTCTCCGTGGGTCCTTGAGTTGCTTAGGATTTTCTAGGATCAAAACCTAAAGCAAAATAAAATATGATATGCATGATGATCTAATGTATAACATTCCAAATTGAAAATTTGGGATGTTACAAACCTACCCCCCCTTAAGATGAATCTCGCCCTCGAGATTCGGGTTGGCTAGAAAATAGGTGAGGGTGGTCCTTGAGAAAATCTTCTTCTCTCTCCCAGGTGGCTTCATCCTCTGAGTGGTGGTTCCACTGAACTTTGCAAAACTTGATAACCTTGCTGCGAGTAACTCTGCTGGCATAATCGAGAATCTTGACTGGCTTCTCCTCATACGTTAAGTCGTCCCTCAACTGAATCGCTTCGAGTGGCACGGTATCTCTTAGCGGTACCTCCGCCATCTCGGCATGACATTTCTTCAGCTGGGAAACATGGAATACATCATGAACTCCTGACAGTCCCTCTGGTAATTCCAACTTATAAGCGACTTCTCCCATACGTTGCAAGATCTTGTACGATCCAACGAAACGCGGTGCTAACTTTCCCTTAACTCCAAAGCGCTTAACTCCTTGAAGTGGGGATACTCGGAGATAAACTCTGTCTCCGGTTTCATAAACTATCTCCTTGCATTTAGAATCTGCGTAGCTCTTCTGCCTGGACTGGGCTACCTTGAGCCTATCGCGAATCAACTTAACTTTCCGTTCAGACTCCTTAATCAAATCTGGTCCAAAGAATTGACGGTCTCCAACTTCATCCCATGACAACGGTGTCCTGCACCTCCTTCCGTATAAAGCTTCGAAAGGTGCCATCTTCAAACTGGTTTGGTAACTGTTGTTATAAGAAAACTCCGCATACGGCAAGTTATCGTCCCAACTAGATCCATAATCTAGTGCACAAGTTCTCAGCATATCCTCCAAAATCTGATTGACTCTCTCGGTCTGTCCATCCGTCTGCGGATGAAAAGCTGTGCTGAACTCTAGTCTGGTTCCTAAAGTTTCATGCAACTGATTCCAAAACTTTGAGGTAAATTGGGTTCCTCTATCTGATATGATACTCCTCGGAACTCCATGCACACAAATGATCCTAGTCATGTATATCTTTGCCAACTTAGCACTGGTGTAAGTGGTCTTAACTGGGATAAAATGTGCTACCTTTGTCAAACGATCAACTACTACCCATATCGAATCGTAGCCTGCCTTTGTCCTGGGTAGTCCCGTGATAAAATCCATGCCTATATTATCCCACTTCCATTCGGCTATCGGCAATGGCTGCAACAATCCTGCTGGCTTCCGATGCTCTGCCTTTACTCTCTGACATACGTCACAAACTGCTACATATGCTGCAATATCCTTCTTCATTCCGGTCCACCAGAATGTTTCCTTCCAATCCAAATACATCTTGGTATTCCCTGGGTGAATCGAATACGGTGAATCATGTGCCTCTTGCAAAATCAACTTCCTGATCTTCGGGTCATTTGGCACATAAACACGGTCCTCAAACCATAGGGTATCGTGCTCATCCTCACGAAATCCCTTTGTTTTTCCTTTGCTCAATTTCTCTTTTATAGCAGCAATCTCCTTGTCAGATTTCTGAGCTTCTTTGATCTTATCCATCAATGTTGACTAAATCTCCAATGTTTCTACATAGCCTCTCGGAACTATTTCCAAACATAGCTCACGAAGGTTTTCTGCTAACTCCTTGGGTATTTTCCCCGTCACTAGGGTGTTGACATGGCTCTTATGGCTCAATGCGTCAGCTACTACATTAGCTTTTCCGGGATGGTAATGCAATCTCATGTCATAATCCTCGATGAGCTCCAACCATCTCCTTTGTCTGAGGTTCAACTCCTTCTGCGTGAAAATGTACTTCAAACTCTTGTGATCCGTGTACACCTCACAATGATTTCCAATGAGGAAATGTCTCCACGTTTTCAATGCATGCACTACAGCTGCTAACTCCAAATCATGCGTGGCATAATTCAACTCATGAGGCTTCAGTTGCCGTGAAGCATACGAAACAACTCTCCCTTCCTACATAAGCACTGCTCCAAGTCCTCGACGTGAAGCGTCGCAATACACCTCATAATCCTTGGTCTGATCTGGCAAAATCAATATTGGTGAGGTGACCAAACGTTTCTTCAACTCCTGGAAACTAGCCTCACACTCCTCAGTCCATTTGAACTTAGTATCCTTCTTCAACAACTCCGTCATAGGCTTCGAAATCCTTGAGAAATTCTCAATAAACCTCCAGTAGTATCCTGCGAGTCCAAGAAAACTCCGGATCTCTCCAACTGTTGTTGGTGCTTCCCATTTGGTTACGGTCTCAACCTTTGTGGGGTCAACTGCTATACCCTCTCCAGATATAACGTGTCCGAGGAATCCAACTTCCTTTAACCAAAACTCACATTTGCTGAATTTGGCGTATAACTGATGTTCCCTTAGTTTCTCCAAAACCAAACGCAAATGTTCCTTATGCTCCTCTTCATTCTTTGAATAAACCAGGATGTCATCAATGAACACTACGACGAACTTATCCAAAAACTCCATAAACACTTTGTTCATCAGGTTCATAAAATAGGCAGGTGCGTTAGTCAATCCAAATGACATAACGGTATACTCATACAGTCCATATCTTGTGGTGAATGCTGTCTTAGGTATGTCCTGCTCTCGAATCTTCAATTGATGGTACCCTGATCGCAAATCGATCTTGGAAAACACTTTAGCT
This sequence comes from Triticum dicoccoides, assembly GCF_002162155.2. Taxonomy (NCBI): domain Eukaryota; kingdom Viridiplantae; phylum Streptophyta; class Magnoliopsida; order Poales; family Poaceae; genus Triticum; species Triticum dicoccoides. Next base: position 48,347,885 of record NC_041384.1, on the reverse strand, counting down.
CCATGCAATCGATCAAACAGATCGTTGATCATTGGCAGTGGGTACTTGTTCTTGATGGTTACTTCATTCAATCCCCGATAATCTACAACCATCCTTAATGATCCATCCTTTTTTCCACTAGAAGTACGGGTGATCCCCAAGGCGAAGAACTTGGGAGAATGTAACCTTTATCCAATAACTCCTTAATCTGATTCTTAATTTCCACCAAATCCTTTGCTAGCATCCGGTACGGTCGCTTCGATATTGGGCCTGTACCTGGCAATAACTCAATTAAAAACTCAATGTCTCTATCCAGTGGCATGCCTGGTAATTCCTCAGGAAATACATCAGGAAAATCATTCACGACAGTACTTCCTCTTGCACAACTCCTGTTAAGCAGTTCACTTGTGTCCTGTTTGGCACATGCCAGGATACATACTTGATCCTTCTTCCTTCTGGTGTGGTAAGCAGAATTGTCTTACTAGCACAATCGATGTTTCCTCCATACATCGACAGCCAATCCATACCTAGAATCACATCCAGACCTTGGGATTCCAGAATAATTAAATCTGTTGGGAAAACATGCCTTCCTATTCTTAATGGTACTTGGAAACATCCTTGTCTGGCCATGTACTCTGCTCCGGGCGAGCTTACTAGCATAGGTGTTTTAAGAATCCTAGTGGGCAGGCTATACTTTTCCACAAATCCCCTTGATATGTATGAATGCGATGCACCCGTATCAAAGAGAACGAGTGCGGTAAATGACTTAACCAGAAACTTACCGATTACTGCATTAGGCTGATCTTCAACCTCCTCCACATTAATGTGGTTCACCTGTACCCTATTGAAAGGGTTTGGCTTCTTCCCAGAGCTTCCATTGCCATTTTGGCCTTCAGGACATTCATTTGCAAAATGTCCTGGCTTCGAACACTTATAGCAAGTAACATGACTCAAATCCTTCTTCGCTGGGGTTGATGGGGTGCTGCGGTTCTGTCCATTACTTCCTCCATTCCCATTACCATTCTTGGTACCATTGTGATTGTGCAAGCTACCTACTCCATGGGTATGCTGAAAATGTCCTCCAGGTCTAGGGGTAAAACGAGGCTTCTGCTGAGCTCCTGAATTATACTTTCCTTGTCCATACTTCCTCTTGCGGTTCTCAATTTGCTGCTGCTTCCCTTCAATCATAAGAGCATGATCTACAACCTTCTGGTAGTTGTTGAAGGTGGCTACCATCAACTTCATGCTTAGTTCATCATTCAGTCCTTCCAGAAACTTCTCCTGCTTAGCTGCATCCGTAGCAACGTCATCTGGGGCATAACGTGCTAACTTGCTGAAATCGTCAATGTACTGGCCAACTGTCCTTCCTCCTTGGCGTAAGTTGCGAAACTCACGCTTCTTCATGGCCATAGCTCCTGCTGAAACATGGGCAGTGCGAAAAGCTTGCTGAAACTGATCCCATGTGACAGTGTCAACTGGGTAAGTGGCTGTGAAATTCTCCCACCATGCTGCCGCGGGTCCGTCAAGCTGGTGAGCGGCAAACTTCACTTTCTCACCATCCGTGCATCCTGCAGTGGTCAACTCCCTTCCTATCTTGCGGAGCCAATCGTCTGCTACTATCGGCTCGGTGCTACTGGAAAACACCGGCAGATTCAGCCTAAGGAAACGGGCTAAGTGGTCAACAGGTGGTGGTGGTGGGTTGTTGTTGTTCTGCTGGTTCTGGACAAACATCTGCATCAATTGATTCTGTTGCTGGATCAACTGAGTGAGCTCCGGTGGGAATCCATTGTCACGTCTCAGAGGCATCTGAGGGTTTAGAGAAGACGAGAATTAAGAATAGAGTGAGGTCTAAAGGGAAAACACTACCGCAATGCACATGAGCAAATGCACACAAAATCACTTCATTCAATCAAACAAGGGCTTACAATCGGTCTAAAACTATCGCAAAAGTGCTCGAACTATAATGTTTACATGGGGGAATACTACTATTATCTGGTGGTCATCTAGAAATTTGAACCGGTGGAAGACTCCATGATATTTGCTCCAGCTTCGTCTTTAAAGTCGGGTTCACTTGGATCCGAATCGGTGTCGTCGATGATGATGTAGTTGTCCGGACATGCGACGTACTTGTCTTCCTCTGTGGATGCTAACTTCCTCTTGAGTTCTTCAATCTCCTGCTTAAGATTGCCATTGTGCCTTGCTAGAGCTACGATCTCGTCCATGTAGTCCTTGCGTGTAGACTTCAGTTCTCCTTCTAGCTCGATGATCCTTGCCTTTGCATTCTTCAACTCTATCATATCATTGCACATCTGGTTCTCATGGCGTCGAATGTGCTAGTTTAACTCCTGGATGAAAGATGCAATGGATCTGTTCTTCTTGGTGCTGACTAACTCCCATTGTTCATCTTGGCGTCCGCAAATCTGGTAGATAGTGTCCTTGAGGTCTTCTTGGTAAACTTCTCCAATGCGTCCTATGGTGATATGAGCTGCCATGCTCTTTCCCAGACTCCAGGTTGGTGCATTGAAAACACTATCTATAGGCTTCGTGATTGCCGCAAATGTTCTTCCCGGAACGTGAGCTTGAATCTTCCAGCGCTCCTCTTCAGGCAGAGTGGCGTTGAAGGTTCCCGTGAAGCTTGGTAATCCAATGTTCAGGTACTTGGTGACTTCCTTCAGGTGAAATCCAAATGGTGTGCCTTCATCCGGTTGAGCGTACTTAATCTTCGCCTTCGTCATCCTAAAAGAGTAGAAAAGATGAGGAGTTAGAAAATGAGAAGAGAATGGTGATCTATGGCTTTAACTTAGTGGTCCTGTCCTACAGTCAGCGTGTGCTCTGATACCATCTCTGTAGCGACCCGACCCGAATGGATCAAGTGCTCTGTGCTCAGGTGTCATACCTAGATCAGTAATGCTGACACCACACAGTACATCGAAGGATTTATAGCAGAGTGGCAATCACACACTTATTACATCGTTGTCTCAAAGAGAACTTTTACAATAAATATGGCTTAAGGCCATCTAATAACGATAACAGCGGAAGACTCGGAAGATAAATGGGTCCATCAACTCCAACGGCATCACTGAGTATAGGGCCACGACTAAAAGCACTTTACTCGTCGTCTGAAAAGTCTGCAACATGAGAAGTTGCAGACCGAAAACGGGTCAGCACATGGAATATGCTGGCAATGTAACACATAGAGAGTAATGGAATGAAACAACTATACTATATGCATATATGGCTGGTGGAAAGCTCTATGGTTACAGTTTTGCGTAAAGCCAGTTTTTCCCTACTACAAAGGAATAAATTTGTTTAACTATCATGGTAGTTGTTAAACATCGAGAATGGTTGACAGCATTCCGATCCCAATTAAGTGAACAATTAAAACCCAACAACATTAATTAGAAGTAACATGATGAGATTCACAGGATATTCAAGTACTAGATACTCAAGTTGTCCATAACCGGGGACACGGCTAATCATGATTAGTTTGTACACTCTGCAGAGGTTTGCGCACTTTTCCCCACAAGACTCGATCGCCTCCGTTTGGTTTCTCGCACTACATGGTGTTTGAGAAGACGAATGACCGAGACACAGTCTTTCAGAAGCACTAGCACCTTACATGTGGGTAGACTGGTACACCTACTTTCCCCTACATCTGCTAGTCTACCCGTAAGAGTTCGCACGACTTAGTCAACTATGCCAGAGCCCATAATGGCTTGTGGCTGCACATGGAAGTTACTAGCATGAATGATCTTATGATCCCTTTGAGCCTGGGTGGCGGTCCAAAAAAGAAAACAGGCAAGTCCTGATAGACATCAGGTGCCTCAATCCACCCAGATGTGTGTTTAAGTTGCCACCTTAGATAAACCATTAAAATTAACAATACTCACATCTGTCATGGATATCACTCACCCAATCCACGTCTACTAGCATAGCATGACATAATAAGCAAACGTTGAAATAACTCCCAAAGGTTTCATAATAATACAGGTGATAGGTACTACCTCATCTACTTCCCGTCCCACAGTTTAATTAGATCCTAATCATGCAATGTGTGAGGGTTTATCTAATGCAATAAAACTAGGTTGTAGAAAAGGTATGATCAAAGTGTTACTTGCCTTGCTAATGATCCGCGAAACCTAGAGATTCAACGTAACAGGCGGCGCACTCCGGGTATTCTATCGCAGACAAACAACAAGCACACAATAAGTACTCATCTAATGCACAAGTAAAACTCAAATAGAAGATCTAACCAGAAGGTTCAACTTAAGAACTCCGGTTGGCAAAAGAATCAAATCGAACGAAGCAAAAGAAAACAAACGGCGAAAGAAAACAACTCTGTTCTAGCAATCTGGATATAGGGCAAACTTTTCTGTAGCAAAAACATGTTTAAGTTGATTATTCGGAAAGAGGGTTTCGAGACGAAACTCCAGGCGCTTGAATCGCCTGATTCCGATAAACGAGCGAAAAGTTATACTAAAATGAAAATCGGATCAGAAATCGCGATCAAAAAATAACCGCGGAAAATCAGAAGAAAAAGACAAACGACGAACAGATTTTTTTTAAAGAAAAATTGCATGGAAAACGAGGCGGCGGCGGCAAACCTCGGGCGGCGCGCTCCGGCGACGGCGGCGGCGGCGGGCGACGGCGGCAGCGGTGGCGGCTAAAGGCGGCGGCTAGGGTTTCAGGTGGCGGCGGGCTTCTCTCTCTCTCGGGCCGGCTCGGGCGGCTTATATAGCCTAGGCCGGCGGAGTCCAGGCCAAATACGGCCCGAAGTCGGTTTGCGTTTTTTTTATATAAAATCCGCTCGGAAGAAAAATAAAAAGAAATACTAAACGGACTCCAAAAATCACGAAATAAATTTTGCCGGGTTCCTAAAATCAAGCCTGATAAAGTGAACATTTATCTGGGCCCAAACTACAACTTTGAAAAACACGCATTTTCCTAAATTCAAATAAAAATACCGAAAAACTCCGAAATAAAACATATTTGATTTTTTTATTAAATCTTCAATATTTCTATATTTTGGGAAAGTCATTTTATTCCCTCTCTCATATTTTTGTAATAGAAATAATTGATGATAAAATAAATAAAATCAAATGATCCTGTTTACATAATTTGAGAAAACTCAAATACGTAAATAACGAAATCCCCAACTCTCTCCGTGGGTCCTTGAGTTGCTTAGGATTTTCTAGGATCAAAACCTAAAGCAAAATAAAATATGATATGCATGATGATCTAATGTATAACATTCCAAATTGAAAATCTGGGATGTTACATTAACGCAAATAGCATCTACTGTTGCAGTCATCAACGCAAACAGGTTTTGCTGTTTTGGGCACTATGAAACAAAAGAATGCCGATAGTCATAAATGAATAGATGTATAGATGAAGAGTGGATACTAAAACAAAGGACACATCCATATGGGCGTGAGTTTGTTGGACTCACCATCGTGCGCTTGCCCCGCCCGCCATCCCCAGGACGCCGGCTGCTGCCTGCATCGCACCATGAATCTGTCTGCGTCGCGCTCGTGCCCGCCATCCTCGGGAGCACCATCCACTCACAGCCAGCTACCGCCACGCAGGAGGACAGGTAGGTGGGGGCCTCTCCGGCTAGCTGGGGCTTGACACTTTTGAGTAGCACAGATCTGAGATAGATGTAGCGGGTGAGCAGAGATGAGGTGGGTGACGACATTCAAACGTGGTCTAGGATAGGTCCTGGACCGACTTGACGGCCATAACCGCTGGCCCGTTGAGGATGAAGGGAAGGGAGGCATAGCAGTGGCGGAGGCGGAGGCGCGGCCATCTAGGGCCAGAAAGGAAGAAAGCTACACGTTTTATTGGATAGTCCAGGAACCCGCGAATCCTCTCGTTGGGCTTGAGCTGATAAATGATCGATCACTATTGAAGGGCTTGACCAAAAACAGAAGGGACGAGGACGCTGCCTATTTTTAGATAGGAGAGATCTATGAGAGAGAGAAAAAGGTAGGAGAGAAATCTCAGCCATCAATCTTAATGTTAACATAAAATTAACGGATATAAAAGAGTGACGTATGGAGGACTATGAAAGTCTCCGTACTTTATTATTAGGTAAAGATAAATCAAAATAGCAAGGTAGCAAATAGAAAACGGGCACAAATATGGTATTGCAATGGTTGAAAATGAGGCCTAGGGTCCGTACTTTCGCTAGTGCAATCTCTCAACAGTGCTAATATAATTGGATCATATAACCACCCACTAGTAGAAAAGGGGGCAAAGGTCCAGGCCGGGTCAGCCCATTGTCCCGGTTCAGTCACGAACCGGGACTAATGTGAGCATTGGTCCCGGTTCGTGCGGCTAAGGCATTAGTCCCGGTTCACCTGAGCCCTTTAGTCCCGGTTTGAGGCACGAACCGAGACTAAAGGGTGTGATTCCCTTTAGTCCTAGTTTGTGTCTCAAACCTGGACTAAAGATTAGACCTTTAGTCCCGGTTTGAGACACAAACCGGGACTAAAGGGTGCAATGCCCTTTAGTCCCGGTTTATGACTCAAACCGGGACTAAAGGTCCCATTTTCAAACTCTACCCCCCTCCCCCCCCCGTGGATCACCTTTTTTGTTTCGCGAAAATCAAAAGAAAATGATAAAAACTTCAAAAAATAAAATCCTTCGAGAGGTAGTTGTATTACTACATTTACGGCTTGTTTGCAAATTTTTAGAATCCTCAAATTCTAAAAGGAAAAAAAGTTATGCTCAAATTTCAGTTTTTTTGAATTTTTGTTAAATCTGGTCAAACTATGGTCAAACTACTTATTCAAGAAGTATTAGTGTTACTAAATAATTATTCAATAATATTAGTGTTACTAAATAATTATTTCAGTTTTTTTGAATTTTGGTCAAATATGGTCAAACTGTGGTCAAACAATGGTCAAACTACTTATTCAGGAAATATTAGTGTTACTAAATAATTATTTCAGTTTTTTTTGAATTTTGGTCAAATCTGGTCAAACTATGGTCAAACTGTGGTCAAACTAGGGTCAAACTGTGGTCAAACTACTTATTCAAGAAATATTAGTGTTACTAAATAATTATTGTTTTTTAGAACAATAGTTTCAAACTCAAACAGTGAAATGTGTGACTTCATGCTCAAGCTAAATTCCTGAGGGTTAATAGGATTGACATCTTACTATTGTCAGAAAAACAACAAGTGCAGACTTGGAAACGAGGGAGAATAGAACCCAGAAGTTAAGCGTGCTCAGGCTGGAGTAGTGAGAGGATGGGTGACTGTTTGAGAAGTTAGATGATTTGGAATGATGAGGGGTGATTAGAGATTAAAGGTTAAATTGAGCAGTGATGAGGGGTGATTAGAGATTAGAGGTTAAAATAATTCAGAAATTTGAAAATAAAAAAATAAAAAAAATACAAAAGAAAAATCATAAAAAAAATCATAAAATTTCCTTTAGTACCGGTTGGTGTTACCAACCGGGACTAAAGGTGGACCTCCAAGCAGCGGCCACGTGGAGGGCCTTTAGTCCCGGTTCGTATAAGAACCGGGACTAAAGGGGGAGGCTTTAGTACCGACCCTTTAGTCCCGATTCCAGAACCGGGACAAAAGGCCCTTATGAAGCGGGACAAAAGGCCCTTTTTCTACTAGTGACCCCTCATAGTGCGATGAAGAATCACTCCAAAGTTCCTATCCAGCGGAGAACATAAGAAGAAATTGTTTCTAGGGTACGAAACAGCCTCGAAGCTATTCTTTCCGATTGATCTATCCAAGAGTTCGTACTAAAATAACACCAAATAATTTCAGATTCATAATACTCAATCCAACACAAAGAACTTCAAAGAGTGTCCAAGATTTCTACCAGAGAAACAAAGACAAGAACGTGTATCAACCCCTATGCGTAGATTACCCCAATGTCACCACAGGAATCCGTGAGTTGAGTGCCAAAACATATATCAAATGAATCAAAATAATACCCCATTTTCACCATGAGTATTCATTTGCAAGACATATATCAAGTGCTCTCAAATCCATAAAAGTATTCAATCCGATAAAATGAAATCTCAAAAGGAAAACTCAATTCATCACAAGATAGAGAGGGGGAAAACACCATATGATCCGACTATATTAACAAACCTGCAATACATCTAGATCGTGACATCTCAAGAACACGAGCGAGAGAGAGAGAGATTGAACACATAGCTAAAGGTACAAACCCTCAGCCCCGTGGGTGGACTACTCCCTCCTCAGCGTGGTGGCCGCTGGGATGATGAAGATGGCCACCAGAGATGATTCCCCCCTCTGGTAGGGTGCCGGAACGGGGCCTAGATTGGTTTTCAATGGCTACAGTGGCCTGAGCGGCGGAACTTCTGATCTAGGGTTACCCCCATGGTTTTTGGAATATTTGGGGATTTATAGGGCAAAGAGGGGGTACGGGAGGCCATCGAGGTGGACACAACCCACCTAGGTGCGCCTGGGCCCCCAGGCACGCCCTGGTGGGTTGTGCCCCCCTTGGGGCACTCCCTGGGTGCTTCTCTGGCCCACTGGTTGTCTTTTGGTCCAAAAAATCCACAAAAAGTTTCGCAATGGTTGGACTTCATTTGATATTGATTTCCTGCAATGTAAAAAACAAGCAAAAAGCAGCAACTGGCACTGAGCACTTGGTCAATAGGTTAGTCCCAAAAAATGATATAAAGTTGCTATAAAATGATTGTAAAACATCCAAATTTAATAATATAACAACATGAATACTTCATAAATTATAGATACATTGGAGACGTATCACCCACATACCCTCGAATTCCTATGATAATCTATAGAGCCATTTGCTCAACAAGCATTTATTTTTAATCTCGAGGTTCTTGATCCCAGGACCCCCCTGGTCTTTTGGTCAACAAATAATATCCCATCTTGCCAGACGATACTTTGGCTTAACCTTGTCAGATTGCTAGAAAAAACGGTCCATACTAGCCTTCCTCCATATGACATAAGCTTACTCTTCCATCAGCTTAGTTTCTTCTCGAAACGATCCTCAATAAATTTCCACTCCTTATTAGTTAGTTTCCTATGATGGATTGGAATGCCTAGATAGCTGAATGGTAATGACCCTAGTTCACAATCGAACAATTGCTTGTAGCTGTCTTGATCATCCTTGGCCCTACCAAAACAGAACAACTCACTCTCGTGGAAGTTGATCTTAAGGCCAGACAGTTGTTCAAATAGGCATAACACTAGTTTCATATTCCTCGCCTTTGCAAGGTCATGCTCCATGAAGATAATAATGTCGTCCGTATATTGTAGGATAGAAACGCTCCCATCCACCAAATGGGGAACAAGACCACCTACCAAGCCTCTCTCCTTGGCCCTAAAAAAGATATTTGTGGAGTGGATACGGTGAATCTTTTGCAATGCTTACTCTACTATCCATCTCCAATTGATAATCATGTATTTGTAAAAATTGTGCATTGTGTATTTAAAAGGTTAATTTGATAGATGCCTCTCGAACTCTGGCGATTCCAAGAAATGCCATAGCAATTTTCAAACTTTGGAAAATGTCATTTCCAGTGGTATTTTTCAAAGTCTGAGTGGCGTTTTTTAAAGTTTGCAAAACTTGCAGTGGCATTTTCTGAAGTTTGGAAATGGCAGTGGCGTTTCTCGGAATTGCCAGAATTCAACTGGCATTTATCCAATTAACCCTTATAAAAATGCAATGTTTACTTTACTCTCCATCTCCAATTGATAATCATGTATTTCTAAAAATATTCAATGCATATAAAAATTGTTCATCATGTACCTATAAAATATTCATCTTGTTTGTAGGAAAGGTCGCCGTCTATTAAAAAATATCTGCTGTGTATCTAGTAGTTGATCATCGAGTATTTAAGAATGTTTATCATGTATTTCTAAGGATTTCATCTTTTAATTAATTGATTTTACAAAATTTCATATTTACTTATATACACCCCAATTTGGTTTTTTCTTGCATTTCTTTTTGTTTTGTTCATCGCATGTTTAAAAATGTTCATTGTGTATATGAAAAATGTTTGTCATGTATTTTAAACATACTCATCTCGTATTCAAAAAAAGGTCTTTTTAGAAAATATCATCATGTATCTAAAAGATGTGCATCGTATATAATAAAATCTCTTGGTTGTTACCTCATAATTCATCGCGGAAGCACTGGCATTCCCCGTCATTGACTCAAGATGAGGAGATGATGAGGGCTAGTGGCGCAAACCCTAGTGCCAACATCAATGTGGCATCTCTTGTTTGCCACGCCGGGGGGAGGGGGGGTAATGGCCTTGGCTAAAAAAGGGGGTCTTTCCTCGCTTATATGGAATGGCATTGTGATTTTAAATAATGTGAAGTGGCAGGAGGATGGGGCATGGGGTCGGTGGAATGCACGTTGAACACAGCGAAGCTCCCAGAGATGAGCTTTTCCACTCACATGCAAAAGAGCGACAACTAAAAGCAACCTGTTTGGTTGGGCTACTAGCTTATAAGCGTGGAAAGCCTGCTAAAATCCCAACCAAATACCACCACAAACTTTGTTGCATCACGCAAGTAGACATGGCTAGCTATTTATTGCGATTATTAATTGGGCTCCGCACGATGCTGAAGGAAATATGCCCCCGAGGCAATAATAAAGTTGTTATTTATATTTCCTTATATCATGATAAATGTTTATTATTCATGCTAGAATTGTATTAACCAGAAACTTAGTACATGTGTGAATACATAGACAAACAGAGTGCCACTAGTTTACCTCTACTTGACTACCTCGTTGAATCAATGATGGTTATGTTTCCTAACCATAGACATGAGTTGTCATTTGATTAACGGGTTCACATCATTAGAGAATGATGTGATTGACTTGACCTAACCGTCAGCTTAGCACGATGATCATTTAGTTTGTTGTTATTGCTTTCTCCATAACTATACATGTTCCTATGACTATGAGATCATGCACCTCCCTAATACCGGAGGAACACTTTGTATGCTACCAAACGTCACACCGTAACTGGGTGGTTATAAAGGTACTCTACAGGTGTCTCAGATGATGTTTGTTGAGTTGGCATGGATCAAGATTAGGATTTGTCACTCCAATTGTTCGAGAGGTATCTCTGGGCCCTCTCGGTAATGTACATCACTATAAGCCTTGCAAGCAATGTAGCTAATGAGTTAGTTACGGGATGTAGATTTACGGAATGAGTAAATAGACTTGCTGATAATGAGATTGAACTAGGTATTGAGATACCGACGATCGAATCTCGGGCAAGTAACATACCATGACAAAGGGAACAAAATATATCGTTATGCGGTTTTGACCGATAAAGATCTTCGTAGAATATTTAGGAACCAATATGAGCATCCAGGTTCCACTATTGGTTATTGACCGGAGACATGTCTCGATCATGTCTACACAGTTCTCGAACCCGTAGGGTCCGCACGCTTAACGTTCGGTGACGATCGGTATTACGAGTTTATGTGTTTTGATATACCAAAGGTAGTTCGGGGTCCCGGATTTGATCACGGACATGACGAGGAGTCTCTAAATGGTCAAGGCGTATAGATTGATATATTGAAAGCCTATGTTTGGACATCAGAATGGTTCCAGGTGGAATCGGGAGTATACCAGAGCATCGGGAGGTTACCGGAACCCCCCGGGAGGTATATGGGCCTTATTGGGCCTTAGTGGGAGAGAGGGGAAAGGAGCAAAGGAGGGGGCGCCCCCCTAAGCCCAATCCGAATTGGGAGGGGCACCAGCCCCCCTTTCCTTCCTCCTCCCTCCTCCTTCCTTCTTTCCTAAATCCAACAAGGGAAGGGGGGAATCCTACTCCCGGTGGGAGTAGGACTCCCCTTGGGGCGCGCCTAGGAGGCTGACCCCCTCCCCCTCCTCAACTCCTTTATATACGGGGGAGTGGGGCACCCCATGGACACACAAGTTGATCATTGATCTTTCAGCCGTGTGCAGTGCCCCCTCCACCATAATCCACCTCGGTAATATTGTAGTGGTGCTTAGGAGAAGCCCTGTTCCAGTAGCAACATCATCACCGTCATCACGCCATCGTCTTGACAAAGCTCACCCTCAAAGCTCTACTAGATCGTGAGTTCGCGGAACGTCATCGAGCCGAACGTGTGCAGATCGCGAAGGTGCCATACCTTCGGTGCTAGATCGGTCGTTCGTGAAGACGTACGACTACATCAACCGCTTTGCCATAACGCTTCCGCTTACGGTCTACGAGGGTACGTAGACGATACTCACCCCTCTCGTTGCTATGCATCACCATGATCTTGCGTGTGCGTAGGATTTTTTTTTGAAATTACTGCGTTCCCCAACAGTGGTATCCGAGCCAGGTCTTTGTGTAGATGTTATATGCACGATAGAACACAAAGGAGTTGTGGGCGTGGGTATATACATATTGCTTGCCGTCACTAGTTGATTCTTGATTCAGCACCATTGTTGGATGAAGCGGTCCAGACCAACATTACGCGTATGCTTACGCGAGACTGGTTCTACCGACGTGCTTCGCACAGAGGTGGCTAGTGGGTGTCTGTTTCTCCAGCTTTAGTTGAATCGGATTCAATGAAGAGGGTTATTTCTGAAGATCAAAAAGCAATCACTATACCGCGTTGTGGTTTTTTGATGCGTAGGTAAGAACGGTTCTTGCTCAGCCCGTAGCAGCCACGTAAAACTTGCAACAACAAAGTAGAGGACGTCTAACTTGTTTTTGCAGGGCATGTTGTGATGTGATATGGTCAAAACATGATGCTAAATTTTATTGTATGAGATGATCATGTTTTGTAACACAGTTATCGGCAACTGGCAGGAGCCATATGGTTGTCACTTTATTGTAATGCAATCGCCATGTAATTGCTTTACTTTATCACTAAGCGGTAGCGATAGTCGTAGAAGCAATAGTTGGCGAGACGACAACAATACTTCGATGGGGATCAAGGTGTCAAGCCGGTGACGATGGTGATCATGACGATGCTTTGGAGATGGAGATCAAAGGCACAAGATGATGATGGCCATATCATATCACTTATATTGATTTCATGTGATGTTTATCCTTTATGCATCTTATTTTGGTTAGTTCAACGGTAGCATTATAAGATGATCTCTCACTAAATTTCAGGGTATAAGTGTTCTTCCTGAGTATGCACTGTTGCTACAGTTCGTCATGCCAAGACACCACGTGATGATCGGGTGTGATAAGCTCTGCGTTCACATACAACGGGTGCAAGCCAGTTTTACACACGCGGAATACTCGGGTTAAACTTGACGAGCCTTGCATATGCAGATATGGCCTCGGAACACTGGAGACCGAAAGGTCGAGCGTGAATCATATAGTAAAGATGATCAACATAGTGATGTTCACCATTGAAAACTACTCCATCTCACGTGATGATCGGACATGGTTTAGTTGAAATGGAAACTGTGATCACTTAGATGATTAGAGAGATGTCTATCTAAGTGGGAGTTCTTAAGTAATTTGATTAAATTGAACTTTAATTTATCATGAACTTAGTACCTGATAGTATTTTGCATGTCTATGTTGTTGTAGATAGATGGCCTATGTTGTTGTTCCGTTGAATTTTAATGCGTTCCTAGAGAAGGCTAAGTTGAAAGATGATGGTAGCAACTACATGGACTGGGTCCGTAACTTGAGGATTATACTCATTGCTGCACAAAAGAATTACGTCCTAGAAGCACCGCTAGGTGACAAACCCGCTGCAGGAGCAACGCCAGATGTTATGAACACCTGGCAGAGCAAAGTTAATGACTACTCGATAGTTCAGTGTGCCATGCTTTATGGCTTAGAACCGGGACATCAATGAAATTTTAAATGTCATGGAGCATATGAGATGTTTTGGGAGTTGAAGTTAATATTTCAAGCAAATGCCCGGATTGAGAGATATGAAGTCTCCAATAAGTTCTACAGCTGCAAGATGGAGGAGAATAGTTCTGTCGGTGAACATATACTCAGAATGTCTGGGTACCACAACCACTTGACTCAACTGGGAATTAATCTTCCTGATGATAGTGTCATTGACAGAGTTCTTCAATCACTGCCACCAAGCTACAAGAGCTTCGTGATGAACTATAATATGCAAGGGATGGATAAGACGATTCATGAGCTCTTCGCAATGCTAAAGGCTGTAGAGATAGAAATCAAGAAGGAGCATCAAGTGTTGATGGTCAATAAGACCACCAGTTTCAAGAAAAAAGGGTAAAGGGAAGAAGGGGAACTTCAAGAAGAACAGCAAGCCAGTTGCTGCTCAAGTGAAGAAACCCAAGTCTGGACCTGAGCCTGAGACTGGGTGCTTCTACTGCAAAGGAACTGGTCACTGGAAGCGGAACTGCTTCAAGTATTTGGCGGAGAAGAAGGATGGCAAAGTGAAAGGTATATTTGATATACATGATATTGTTGTGTACCTTACTAATGCTCGCAGTAGTGCCTGGGTATTTGATACTGGTTCAGTTGCTCACATTTGCAACTCGAAACAGGGGCTACGGATTAAGCGGACATTGGCTAAGTACGAGGTGACGATGCGTGTGGGAAATGGTTCCAAAGTCGATGTGATCGCCGTCGGCACGCTACCTCTACATCTACCTTCGGGATTAGTTTTAGACCTAAATAATTGTTATTTGGTGCCAGCCTTGAGTATTAACATTATATCTGGATCTTGTTTGATGCGAGACCGTTATTCATTTAAATCATAGAATAATGGTTGTTCTATTTATATGAGTAATATCTTTTATGGTCATGCACCCTTGATGAGTGGTCCATTTTTACTAAATCTTGATAGTAGTGATACACATGTTCATAGTATTGAAGCCAAAAGATGCAGAGTTGATAACGATAGTGCAACTTATTTGTGGCACTGCCGTTTAGGTCATATTGGTATAAAGCGCATTAAGAACCTCCATTCTGATGGACTTCTGGAATCACTTGATTATGAATCACTTGGTACTTGCGAACCATGCCTCATGGGCAAGATGACTAAAACTCCGTTCTCCGGAACAATGGAGTGAGAAACAGAGTTATTGGTAATCATACATACTGATGTATGTGGTCCAACGAACATTGAAGCTCGTGGTGGATATTGTTATGTTCTCACCTTCACAGATGATTTGAGCAGATATGGGTATATCTACTTGATGAAAAATAAGTCTGAAATATTTGAAAAGTTCAAAGAATTTCAGAGTGAAGTGGAGAATCATCGTAACAAGAAAATCAAGTTTCTACGATCTGATTGTGGAGGTGAATATTTGAGTTATGAGTTTGGACTTCATTTGAAACAATGCGGAATAGTTTCACAACTCACGCCACCTGGAACACCATAGCGTAATGGTGTGTCTAAATGTCGTAATCGTACATTACTAGATATGGTGCGATCTATGATGTCACTCATTGATTTATCGCTATCGTTTTGGGGTTATGCTTTAGAGACAGTTGCATTCACGTTAAATAGGGCACCATCTAAATCCGTTGAGACGACACCTTATGAACTGTGGTTTGGCAAGAAACCCAAGTTGTCGTTTCTTAAAGTTTGGGGCTGCGATGCTTATATGAAAAAGCTTCAACCTGATAAGCTCGAACCCAAATCGGAGAAATGTGTCTTCATAGGATACCCAAAGGAGACCGTTGGGTACACCATCTATAACAGATCCGAAGGCAAGATATTCGTTGCTAAGAATGGATCCTTTCTAGAGAAAGAGTTCCTCTCGAAAGAAGTGAGTGGGAGGAAAGTAGAACTTGACGAGGTAATTGTACCTTCTCCCTTATTGGAAAGTAGTTCATCACTGAAATCAGTTCCAGTGATTCCTACACCAGTAAGTGAGGAAGCTAATGATGATGATCATGAAACTTCTGATCAAGTTACTGCCGAACCTCGTAGGTCAACCATAGTAAGATCCGCACCAGAGTGGTACGATAATCCTGTTCTGGAAGTCATGTTACTAGACCATGACGAACCTACGAACTATGAGGAAGCGATGATGAGCCCAGATTCCACGAAATGGCTTGAAGCCGTGAAATCTGAGATGGGATCCATGTATGAGAACAAAGTGTGGACTTTGGTTGACTTGCCCGATGATCGGCAGGCCATAGAGAATAAATGGATCTTCAAGAAGAAGACTCACGCTGACGGCAATGTTACTTTCTACAAAGCTCGACTTGTTGCAAAAGGTTTTCGACAAGTTCAAGGAGTTAACTACGATGAGATTTTCTTACTTGTAGCAATGCTTAAGTCTGTCCGAATCATGTTAGCAATTGTCGCATTTTTATGAAATCTGGCAAATGGATGTCAAAACTGCATTCCTTACTGGATTCTTTAAAGAAGAGTTGTATATGATGCAACCAAACGGTTTTATCGATCCTAAAGGTGCTAACAAAGTGAGCAAGCTCCAGCGATCCATCTATGGACTGGTGCAAGCATCTCGGAGTTGGAATATATGCTTTGATAAAGTGATCAAAGCATATGGTTTTATACATACTTGCGGTGAAGCCTGTATTTACAAGAAAGTGAGTGGGAGCACTACACCATTTCTGATAAGTATATGTGAATGACATATTGTTGGTCGGAAATAATGTAGAATGTTTTGAAAAGCATAAAGGAGTGTTTGAAAGGAGTTTTTCAAAGAAACACCTCGGTGAAGGTACTTACATATTGAGCATCAAGATCTATAGAGATAGATCAAGACACTTGATATATTTTCAATGAGTACATACCTTGACAAGATTTTGAAGTAGTTCAAAATGGAACAGTTAAAGAAGGAGTTCTTGCCTGTGTTGCAAGGTGTGAAGTTGAGTAAAGACTCAAAACCCGACCACGGCAGAAAATAGAAAGAGAATGAAAAGTCATTCCCTATGCTTCAGTCATAGGTTCTATAAAGTATGATATATTGTGTACCATACCTACTGTGTACCTCACCATAAGTTTGGCAAGAGGGTACAATAGTAATCCGGGAGTGGATCACTGGACCGCGGTCAAAAATATCCTTAATGGAATAAGAAAATGTTTCTCGGTTATGGAGGTGACAAAGAGTTTGTCGTAAAGAGTTACGTCGATGCAAGCTTTGACACCGATCTAGATGACTCTAAGTCTCGATCTAGATACATATTGAAAGTGGGAGCAATTAGCTAGAGTAGCTCCGTGCAAAGCATTGTAGACATAGAAAATTTGCAAAATACATACGGCTCTGAATGTGGCAGACCCGTTGACTAAATTTATCTCACAAGCAAAACATGATCACTCTTTGGATGTTAATCACACAGCGATGTGAACTAGATTATTGACTCTAGTAAACCCTTTGGGTGTTAGTCACATGGAGATGTGAACTAATCACATAAAGATGTGAACTATTGGTGTTAAATCACATGACGATGTGAACTAGATTATTGACTCTAGTGCAAGTGGGAGACTGAAGGAAATATGCCCTAGATGCAATAATAAAGTTGTTATTTATATTTCCTTATATCATGATAAATGTTTATTATTCATGCTAGAATTGTATTAACCGGAAACTTAGTACATGTGTGAATACATAGACAAACAGAGTATCCCTAGTATGCCTCTACTTGACTAGCTCGTTAATCAAAGATGGTTAAGTTTCCTAGCCATGGACATGTGTTATCATTTGATGAACGGGGTCACATCATTAGAGAATGATGTGATGGACAGGACCCATCCGTTAGCTTAGCATAATGATCATTCAGTTTTATTGCTACTTCTTTCTTCATGACTTATACATGTTCCTCTGACTATGAAATTATGCAACTCCCGAATACCGGAGGAACACCTTGTGTGCTATCAAACGTCACAACGTAACTGGGTGATTATAAAGATGCTCTACAAGTGTCTCCAATGGTGATTGTTGAGTTGGCATAGATCGAGATTAGGATTTGTTACTCCATCTATTGGAGATGTATGTCTGGGCCCTCTCGGTAATGTACATCACTATGAGCCTTGCAAGAAATGTTATTAATGAGTTAGTTGCGGGATGATGCATTACGAAACGAGTAAAGAGACTTGCCAGTAATGAGATTAAACTAGGTATGAGGATACCGACGATCGAATCTGGGTCAAGTAATATACCGATGACAAAGGGAACAACGTATATCGTTGTGCGGTTTTGACCGATAAAGATCTTCGTAGAATATGTGGGAGCCAATATGAGCATCTAGGTTCCGCTATTGGTTATTGACCGCAGATGTGTCTCGGTCATGTCTACATAGTTCTCGAACCCGTAGGGTCCGCGCATTTAACGTTCGGTGACGGTCGGTATTATGAGTTTATGTGTTTTGATGAACCGAAGGTTGTTCGGAGTCTCGGATGTGATCATGGACATGACGAGGAGTCTCTAAATGGTTGAGACGTAAAGATTGATATATTGGAAGGCTATATTCGGACATCGGAAAGATTCCGAGTGATACGGGTATTTTTCAGAGTACCGGAGAGTTACGGAAATTCGCTCCGGAAATAATGGGCCTTAATGGGCCATACAGGAAAGGATAGAAGGGCCTCAAGGGGTGGCTGTGCCCCCCCCCCCATGGGCTGGTCCAAATTGGACTTGGGAGGGGGTGGCGCCCCCTCTTTCCTTCTCTCTCTCTTCCCCTTCTTTCTCCTCCTACTCCAACTAGGGAAGGGGGGAAACCTACTCCTACTAGGAGTAGGAATCCCCCTTGGGGCGCGCCATAGAGAGGGCTGGCCCTCCCCTCCTCCAGTCCTTTATATATGGGGGAGAGAGGCACCCCATAGACACACAAGTTGATCATTGATCTCTTAGCCGTGTGCGTTGCCCCCCTCCACCATAATCCACCTCGGTCACATCGTAGTGGTGCTTAGGCGAAGCCCTGTTCCGGTAGCATCATCATCACCGTCATCACGCCATTGTGCTGACGAAGCTCTCCCTCGACACTCTGCTGGATCGTGAGTTCGTGGGACATCACCGAGCCGAACGTGTGCAGATCGTGGAGGTGCCGTACCTTGGGTGCTAGGATCAGTCGATCGTGAAGACGTACGACTACATCAATCGCGTTGTCATAACGCTTCCACTTACGGTTTACGAGGGTACGTGAACAACACTCTTCTCTCTCGTTGTTGTGCATCACCATGATCTTGCGTGTGCGTAGGAAAATTTTGAAATTACTGCATTCCCCAACATTAATCACTAGTTAATTTAATTTCCCTGGTATTGGTCTACTGGCTACTGCATATTTTGCAGGAATTGCCGAAGTTTACAAATGGCCATTCACTTATAGGCATCAAAAGGATGGGTGAGCTAGATGTGCAAGCGGTTGCAAGTGCTTGCAACAAATATGCATCACAAGAGGATGCACAAATTAACTTTGCTATTCTTTGGTCAAAATGGCAAGTTGAAATTACAAACTCAGGCTGGCATCCATTTAGAGTAGTCGTGGTGGATGGTAAAGAGACGGTATGTAAACTGCGAGCTTCTCTGCTATTGTTTATAGTTTCCTAGCTTATATAGCCTTGAGTCATAATTTGATTGTAAAGAGATGGTGGTATGTACCATGTAGTCTGTAGAACCTCTCTAGTGTTGTTCCTTGTTTTCTAGCTATGTTAGCTTATAACCTTCAGTCAACAACTACTAGAAGGGTTTAATAATAACGAATATTGAGTAGTTCTGTTCATGACATCCAGAGATCACATCTGCTTTTGCAAGCATTGCCTTTCCTTTTACTAAATTGTAAAAATATTCCCATGAGCCATGTTTCCATCTGATGGTGCATACCTTCTCTTCTTCGGTTTAGGAGATTCTCTTTGAGGACGATGACAAGCTTCGCAAGTTAAAAGAAGAGCATGGTGAGGAAATCTACACCTTGGTAACGAAGGCGCTGCTTGAAATGAATGAGTTCAACACCAGTGGACGTTACATCGTATCGGAGCTGTGGACCTGCAAGGATGATCGGAAAGCGAAGCTGGAAGAAGCCATTCAGGTCATCCTGAAATAGTTGCAAACACACAAGAGGAAGCGCTGAGCACCCCCAAAATATTGATCTGCGGGCTTGGGGTGTCCTACTTCTACCGCCTTGAACCTCAGTCTAATGCAGTCGTAGTGCTAGTGGATTGGTTGGAGGTACGTAGTAGTTCAGTAGTTCTTAATGATCATGCAACAAGACTAGCTATGATCGCGATTTGTTCGCTACTTATAGAGTTTAGCGGTTAGATGATGCGCATGTGTAGCCTTGGCATGATGGATGCTTGTACTAATCTTAGAGTGTATTTTGTATGTAGCCCGGGCATGGATGCTAGTGCTGATCTAGAGTATATATTTAATTAGGTATCCTCTTTGGTCTGAGTGTTCATTATGTTAGACTTAATCTTGATTCATGTATGGTGGACTTCATGTGAGATGGAGGCCGGCGGTGCAAGTAGGAGGCTTGTGGCGGCGTGAGGCCGCTGGTGCTTTTATGGCACGAGGCCATTATGAGGAGAAGATGGTGTGGCGATCGGCGCCGCGAAGGCGTCGACCACGTCAAGAGATGGCCGCTGCATGCGGCAGGAGGCCGTGGTACTCGGCACTGCAACGGCGTCGTCCACGACAAGATGGCTTGGTGATTGGCATTGGGAGGACGTCATCCATGACAAGATGGTTCATGGTGACCGTTGCTGCGACGGCGTCGCTGGCGGCGCGTGGCCGGTTACGGCGCTGTGATGACATCGTCAAGTGACAGCGGGTGATCTGCGTCGAAGTTTGTGATGATTGGAGAATAAAGATTAGGGAGGAAAATGTTAGAGTTAATCTTGATTCATGTATCTGCATAGTCTGTTTTTCGTTATGCATGTAGCTTAGTTTGTCTAAGGAATAGTCGTCTGACGAAGCTTCAGCGGACGCGTGCAGAGAAGGCGAGATGCCAAGGCGTCGTGCGATACGACGATGATGGCGAGATGCCGATGGCGGCGTGAGGCTGCAGTGCTGCGTGAGGCAGCATGACTATGAGATGCGGCAAATGCGACGAAGGCTGAAGTGTGGGGCTCTAGTTGCATGTTTAGCCGGCTGGGTTGATCCGATTGTGAGCTGCATGCAAGTCCTAGTCTTCGGACGTTGGAGTGAATCAAGGAAACAAACTGGCTGCATGCAAGTACTTGGTTAGCTAGCTTTGTGTGTGTGCATGGGTTAATGGGTTTAGTGGCCCGAGTGGAGGCTGGGTTAGGGCTTGTGTGAGCCAGCCTGGTGTATATATATGTGTTGATCATATGAATGAAAAGTAGGCCGAGAGGGCTGAGGAAAATATGTAGCCTGTGTGTTCGCCAAGGTGAAGAGCCTATGGCAAAGCATTTGTGCTCCTTCTTGGTCCATGAGTGTGTGTGTGTGTGTTTGAGTTTCTCCCATGTGTGTGTTCTTGTGTTCTTGAGAGAAGAAGATAGAGAGAAACCACAAGAGAGTTGTGTGAGGCATCGAGAGGAAGAAGAAGAGCGGCGCTACGAGGAGAGGCGGCGCCAACACATTATGCGTGTTTTTTTTGAATGGTCACCGGGGGGGGGGGGAGAGCTTCCCCACATGAATATATTACCACTCAATATGAAGGTCGGAGGATTACAGCAGGAGTATGATTACAATTTTAGCTAGAGGGTATTGCAGAGGAGACAAAATGTAGCCACTATCTAGCAGAATTATTATCCTCGGTCTTTTTGAACCGGAAAACCCAAAGAGAGAAGTCAGCTACAATATTTCTTATCGTTATTCTGAGCGAGTGGTCTTCGTTCCTGAACACGAGAGCATTTCTCGAGTCCCAGAGCTTCCAGGAGACTGTCAAGGCCACCGGTGGCCAGATGTTGGGGTTGAGGCCCAGAATCGGCGGTTGTTGGTGAAGAGCAGTGAGGGAGGTCGGGGCAGGTAGGCCCAGGCGAGACCAAACTTGTGCTTCATAGGCGCAGGTGGAGATGAGGTGAAGAGCATCTTCATACGGGTCTTGACATCGTGGGCAGGCTGCGGATTGAGCAACATGTTTGTGAAACATGTTGTCCTTCGTATTTAGCCGGTCGCGGAGGAGAAGCCACGCGAAGATCTTGACTTTGATCAGAAGCTTGAAAGCCTAGACAAACTCATGGTGTGGATCAAAGGAGTCATTAGCAACAATGGAAGAGTATGCTTTCTTGGCTGAGAATGGAAGCCCATGCATGAGAGACCGCTCGTCTGGTCGGTCGACCTGTTGGAAATCCTGCAACAGCAACAACACACAGTCTAGCTCTCGAGCGGCAGCATTAGTAAGGCGGCTCCAAAGGTTCGACAATAAGCTGTGTTTGGCAAATGGTAGCCACTAGCACCTTGTCATCAATGGAGTGTGAGTATAGGTGTGGGAAAACATTGTGGAGGGGTGACTCGAGAATCCATTTATCTAGCCAAAAAAAGTGGATAGGCCATTGTAGGTGATCACAAAGGAGTGCTCAATTAGGAGGGGGGTTTGTTTATTATTTTCCAAAGAAAAGAGGGTCTGGAGGTTTTTGTTGCAATGCTCAGTGGATATAGGTGGTTGTCGGTGTCAAAACCGGTGGATCTCGGGTAGGGGGTCCTGAACTGTGCGTCTAAGGCGGATGGTAACAGGAGGCGGGGGACACGATGTTTACCCAGGTTCGGGCCCTCTTGATGGAGGTAATACCCTACTTCCTGCTTGATTGATCTTGATGATATGAGTATTAGAAGAGTTGATCTACCACAAGATCGTAGAGGCTAACCCTAGAAGCTAGCCTATGGTATGATTGTATCTTGTCCTACGGACTAAACCCTCCGGTTTATATAGACACTGGAGGGGGGTAGGGTTACACAAGGTCGGTTACAAGGGTGGAGATATACATATCCGTATTGTCTAGCTTGCCTTCCACGCCAAGGAGAGTCCCATCCGGACACGGGACGAAGTCTTCAATTTTGTATCTTCATAGTCCAACAGTCCGTCCAAAGGATATAGTCCGGCTGTCCGGAGACCCCCTAATCCAGGACTCCCAAAGTAGCCCCTGAACCAGGCTTCAATGACGATGAGTCCGGCATGCAGTATTGTCTTCGGCATTGCAAGGCGGGTTCTTCTCTAAATACTCCCTGGAAGATCTCTGAACACAAGGATAGTGTCCTAGATCTGCAAAACAAGTTCCACACCCCACCGTAGAGAGAATAATATTTCCACAAATCTAATCTGTTGACACGTTTAGCAACATCACATCATGTCATGGCTTGGTCATTATTCGAACCATTTTCCTCAACCAGCACTGCACATATCGCGAGGCGGTTTTCTTGACATGTCTAGTCGAAGCAGAGATCGTGTCCCCTTATCATGGGATTCTCATCAATACGAGTATGGGTAACCCAACCACGCCATCAATTACAGCGCTCGGGGAGTAAGCGATTTTAACAGGTATGTGGGGAGGCGCATCACCTCCTCCGCCCTTATAAAGGGACAAAGATTCACCCTTTTTACCCATGTCTTCTTCCTCCTTGCTTATCCATTCTTGTGCACTCGAGCTCCAGCACCCAAGTTCGCGTCTTTCTCCTCAAACCACACCAATCATGTCCGGAGCGGGAGGCAATTGGATGGTCTCCTCCGGATATCTGGCCGCGGAAATTGCGCACCGGCTGCCGGCTGTGGGACAGATCGTCCCTACACCTGAACCCCATGAGAGGGTAGTTTTCCTTACCCACTTTGTTCGCAGACTGGGATTTCCTCTCCACCCGTTTGTCCGCGGGCTCATGTTCTACTACGGGCTAGATTTTCATGATCTGGGCCCCAATTTCATCCTCAACATCTCGGTGTTTATCGTCGTGTGCGAGGCCTTCCTCCGCATCAGGCCCCACTTCAGCCTGTGGATAAAAACCTTCAATGTCAAACCGAAGGTGATGGTCGGCCAGCAAGCAAAGTGCGGAGGTGGCATGGTGGGAAAAATGCCCAACATCACCTGGCTAGAAGGCTCCTATGGGGAGACCATAAAGGGGTGGCAATCGGGATGGTTCTACATCACCGAGCCGCGCGACTCCAACTGGGTGGCGGCCCCCAAATTCTATCCGGAATCCCCACGCGGCTCACTTCCTGGAAAGAGAAGGGCCTGTCCTGGGGCTCTTCGGTAGAGCTGACCGGACTCCAGACCTGCATCAGGAACATGGCGAGCAAGAAAATCAAGCTCGTCAACGTGGTCCAGGTCATGCTCTTCCGCCGGATTCTCCCGTGTCAATGATGGGCGTTCGATTTGTGGGAGTTCGACCCGGCCCAGCACCAAACGCCGTGAGAGCTCTTCGACACGACGCACGAGGACGTCTGGAAGGTGCTGTTTAAAGGCGTCGAGGTTCCCCCTTCCCTCGCCGAGGACCGCAAACTCAGCGCAAAGCATCACGCTAATCCGGTAAGTTTTCGTATCTTGCAGGGTATTTATTTGCCCCGGTTAAATGGTGTGCGGGATCTGAGTTCTCATGCCATTAACAGGACTGGATAAAGACAGTGGAGCATCTCGATTGCCCAGCCCCTCTGCCTGAAGATCCCGCAGATGCTCTCCTGACGGAGATGCTGACTCCGGCACCTTACGAGGTGCCGGCGAAGAAGGCTAGGAAGAAGGCCACGGGGACCCGAAAGGGTCTCCGGCGCAAGGTTGCGTCGGACTCATTGTCCGATCACTCCGATGCACCCTCCTCCCCTAAAAACGACGAGGAGGAGGAAAGTTCTCTCCCCCCGGACGGGGGGGGGGGCAAGAAAAGGAAGGCCGACCCATCCGGGGAGGCCGAGGGTCCAAGAAGGGAAGGACCTGCGCTCCGGACTGTTCCACGATGGCAG
>NC_041384.1:48306922-48322486 GCF_002162155.2 Triticum dicoccoides | reverse complement strand
AAGAAGGCTAGGAAGAAGGCCACGGGGACCCGAAAGGGTCTCCGGCGCAAGGTTGCGTCGGACTCATTGTCCGATCACTCCGATGCACCCTCCTCCCCTAAAAACGACGAGGAGGAGGAAAGTTCTCTCCCCCCGGACGGGGGGGGGGGGGCAAGAAAAGGAAGGCCGACCCATCCGGGGAGGCCGAGGGTCCAAGAAGGGAAGGACCTGCGCTCCGGACTGTTCCACGATGGCAGCCGACAGCGGCGACGAGTGGCTACCCAGGGTCAAGCCCCCTGGCGAAATCGTAAGTGTCCGGACACCATATTACTTCATGGTATGTTTTATTGCACTGCTTCTCCTCATGCCGAACATGATTATACAGTCCATCCCGAGCTCATCTCGACGTATCCTCGTCGAGCGGCTCATTGGACTCGTCGGATATGAACAGCGTGGTTCTCTTCCGACCGCTTCCACCCCTCGCCCTACGGACAACGCCGAGGTGTTGTCTCAAAAGCCACCGATCCAAGGGGAGGTGGTCCTGGGGGCGC
This sequence comes from Triticum dicoccoides, assembly GCF_002162155.2. Taxonomy (NCBI): domain Eukaryota; kingdom Viridiplantae; phylum Streptophyta; class Magnoliopsida; order Poales; family Poaceae; genus Triticum; species Triticum dicoccoides. The sequence continues at coordinate 48,321,956 of NC_041384.1, read as the reverse complement.
CTCGAGGCGACTTCCCAGACCCTGGGTACCAAGGGAGCGAGGCTCCTACGGGCTCCGAGTTTGTCCCACAGCCGAACACTGCGCCGGAACCTTCGATGGTTCCGTACTCTGGCAGGCGGTCCCCCATTAAGGGGGGCCAACCACCCATGCCTGTATCCTCTATCCATCCAGAGGAACCGGACAACTTGCTGGAAGCCCTTCGCAGCTCTTCCATCGACGAAGAGCACCGCACTATCATGAGTGCGGTGGTCGAGAAGGTTCAGTCTGCCAAAAACGGGCTGACCGAAGCTTGCGCCAGCCTCCTAACAGGCTTTGAGGTAAGCAATCAAAATATATATAAGAAAATATTACCGCATAGATAGTAGCCCCTGATGCTCTGTTCGGTGTTCGAGAAGAAAGGCCGAATGGAGGATCAAATGATGAGTCAGGAGTCTAATAAGAATATGTCTATGTGTAAGTGCAAGCTTCCCTGCTGGCCGCCGCCGCATGTATTGCGGAGGTCTCTGTACTGAAGCAGGACCTGGAGCGGTCCAAGAACAAGCTTGGCCTTGCTAAGGGGCAGCTCGAGGAGAGCAAAGGTAAGAAATACCTTGTCTACGCTTTGGAAAATAAGTTCGATTGTAAAATAGTAGGATCATCATGAATTTGCCAGGGGCCACGACCGAGGTGGCAACCCTGAAGAAGGCGTTGTCCGAGGCCGAAGACAAAGCGGCCAAGGAGCACATCGAGCGGGAGAAGAAAGAAGCCCGAGTGGGCGAGGTGCAGCAAGAGCTCGAGGCTCTTGCCAAAAATACGAGTCCTTGGAGCTTGACTCTAAGACGCGAGAGTCCGAGCTCGCACAGGCGCTTGAAAGCGCCCAGAGCGCCAAGGATGAAGCCCACAAGGCCCTCGACGAAATTGAGGCGGCGAAGAAAATAGCAGCGGGTAAGGCATTCATTATGCAAAGCAAGCATGTGAAGGAAACTTTCCTTTTTCTTACCCGAGTTTGGAGCTCTCCAGGAGCGTTCGTAGATCTTCCCCGCAATGTACTGGATGCCGTGGAGTTTTACCGGGCTGAAGAGGGAAGCTCGACGGAGAAGTTGTTCTGGTCTCAGTATACTGGGACCAAACACCGGATGGCTTTGAGCGACCAGCTGAAGCAATTGGTCGAGCTTCACAAGGCGGCCGAACAGGCCATGAGGGGCCTGATAGTCCGGATGTGGCCTGACGAGCCCCTGTCCGGTAGCTACTTCGGTCTGGTGAGGCGGCTTGTGGAGGCCTGCCCACGTCTTGATGTCATAAAGCGGTCCGTCTGCATCGAGGGTGCGTGCAGGTCTTTTGCCCGGGCAAAGGTGCACTGGGCGAAGCTGGACGCCGTGAAGCTGGTGAAGGAGGGGCCGCCAGAGGGCAAGGAGCATCGCCACCCCGAGATGTACTATGAGAGTGTCCTCAAGGGTTCCCTCCTTGTGGTGGATGAATGTGCCAGGGATGTACTTTTTGAATGATCACGCTCATATGATCATGTAATGTGAAACAAGTTCATCTACGCTATGCAACGCTTTTTGTGTTTTAAAATATTACCTTCTGTGCGGCCGTTTATAATATCTGAGAGTTGACCAGTCGTCGGCTTCTGCCCCCATGTAACTAGTACTGGGGTGTTCGGGATAAACCTGAGCACTCTTTACCCCAATTTTGGGTCCTTCAAGGGAGGTGTTCAGTGGAACGAACCAGGCAATCAGACTATAAGGCTTTATCGCTCTCACTTAGCCATAGAAGTCTACAATTTTAAACTTTGGCGAAGCCCCTAGTGTTCGGAAGGCCGAATTTGGGGCGCTATACTCGCCTAAGCCGAACAAGGCCGACTCCTCGCCCGAAGTGGAAAAAGTCTTTAAGGACTTGAGACCTCTCGAACAGCGACCAGTCTCTCGCCTTATCATGACAGTCAGTTTTCGGCTTTCTCTACTGAGGTGCTCGTCCGGAAGAACCGGGACACAATCGCAGTAGTTCTCCCACTGATACCTTAGCCGATATAGAGGAACATAAGGTACCAAAGCATGGGAGCCAGGCAAACCCAACATTTGACCACAGACATGATTCAGAGCTGATGCATATAATGCTATAAGTTCGGGGTGCCGCACTATCGAAAGTGTTCAGACTTCTTGCGCCGTATTATGGGGTAAACGAAAGCCCCTGGCGTACTGACCGTACCCGAACGTACGGGTGTGGATTGTCGTAAATGGACATATAAGAGAGAAAAAGATAAATAATGCAATAATATACTAATGATATGCATTGTTATTTAAATAATATGTCGAAGCGTACTGGTACAAGTAGTGCAATAAGCAGAAAGTAGGAGTCAGTATCCGGCTCTTTGGGGGTCATCCTCCACTGTATCATCGCCATTGCCTTCTTTGGAGGTGTCCACCATGTATATATCATATGTTGAGGTGGCAGTCCAGCGCCCTGTGGGCAGTTGTTCTTGTTCGTCTCCTTCGTCGTCGTCCATACCATTGAAGTCTTCGGAGTCAAAGCCAAGCATGTCGGTTAAATCGTCGACAGTGGCTACTAAGTGGGTGGTGGGTGGGCTACGAATTTCTTCGTCGTCCGCATTCCATTCTAGCCGGACATAGTTCGGCCAAGGTTCTCCTGACAGTGAGAGAGACCTTAATGAATTTAGCACATCGCCGAAAGGTGAGTGCTGAAAGATATCCACGGAGGTGAACTCCATGATCGGCGCCCAATCAGATTCGATGGGTGCGGATGCAGGCGGCTCGGAGTCTGTGGCCGGAGAAGAATCCAGTGGTTCGGCGACACGGCTCTCGTAAAGGGTAAAGTCAGTATCCGGCTCTATGGCCACTGAGAGTGTGGCCTCCATGGCGGGGTCTATCCCTCCGCTCTCGGATGGCGCGATTTGCTCCGGATTGATGGCCGGAGTAGTTGCAGATGCGATCTCCTGAACATTGTTCGACAACAGAGTTACGTCATGCTCGTCGCGACTGTGCGGCACACCTGACATGGGCTCGAATCCGTCGAAGATCAAGTCTCCGTGGATGTCCGCTGTGTAGTTCAAGTTTCCGAATCTGACCTGATGGCCAGGGGCGTAGCTCTCGATCTGCTCCAGATGGCCAAGCGAATTGGCCCGCAGTGCGAAGCCGCTGAATACAAAGATCTGCTCGGGGAGGAAAACCTCACCCTGGACCGCATCGCTAGCGATGATTGAAGGAGCCATCAAGCCTTACGGTGACGACGCAGTGGAACTCTCAATGAAAGCACCAATGTCGGTGTCAAAACCAATGTCGGTGTCAAAAGCGGCGGATCTCGGGTAGGGGGTCCCGAACTGTGCGTCTAAGGCGGATGGTAACAAGAGGCAGGGGACACGATGTTTACCCAGGTCCGGGCCCTCTTGATGGAGGTAATACCCTACTTCCTGCTTGATTGATCGTGATGATATGATTATTACAAGAGTTGATCTACCATGAGATCGTAGAGGCTAACCCTAGAAGCTAGCCTATGGTATGATTGTATCTTGTCCTACGGACTAAACCCTCCGGTTTATATAGACACCGGAGGGGGCTAGGGTTACACACGGTCGGTTACAAGGGAGGAGATATACATATCCGTATTGCCTAGCTTGGCTTCCACGCCAAGGAGAGTCCCATTCGTACACGGGGCGAAGTCTTTAATCTTGTATCTTCATAGTCCAATAGTGCGGCCAAAGGATATAGTCCGGCTGTCCGGAGACCCCCTAATCCAGGACCCCCTCAGTGGTGATACCACTGGGTCCAAAGGATGTTTGGGTGTTGCAAAATTTTGAAGGAGAATTTCATAAGTAGGCAGCGGTTCTGAATTTCTAGATTTTTAATGCCTAGACCACCAAGTTCTTTCGGTTTGTATACATTTGTCCACGCGACCAGACACCTCGCACCCATGCACGTGTCCTCGTTTGACCAGAAGAAAGATCAGCGGATGGCGTCGAGCTTAACATGGATAGACTTAGGGAGGCGGAAGACGGACATGAAATATACGGCTAGGGAGTCGAGGACCGCTGTCAGCAAAGTTAGCCTTGCTCCACGGGAGAGCAATCACGCTACCCAGCCGAATAGAAATTTTCGAAATCTGTGTATGATAGGGTCAAAAGCTGAGAGAGGTAGTTTGGTAGGGGAGAGAGGGAGACCTAGGTAGATTAAAGGAAGGGAAGAGAAGTTACATCCAAGAGCTGCCATGATATTATTTTGAATAGAGGTATCCATGGAAATTGTGAGAAGAGAAGTTTTTTGGAAGTCGATGACTAGACCAGTAGCTAGGGCGAAATCGTGCAAGGTGGTTTTGAGGGTGGTAGTTGCGGCCACGCTAGCAGCAACAATTATTAGCGTGTCATCATTGTATTGTAGGGTCATAGGGGGTTCATTGGGTCGGAGAGGGTGGCAAAGTTCGTTCTGTCAGAAAGCCTGGGCGATCAATCTTTGAAGGACATCGGCAACGATGGTGAACAAGTAGGGCGAGAATGGATCCCCTTGTCGAAGGTCGCATCTACATTGGATCCAAGACCCTGGATTACCATTAAGGAGAATAGCCGTTTTGCCAGTCAGGAGAATGTTTTTGACCCAAGCACAGAAGATTGGAGGGAAACCCAGTGCTTGTAAGATAGATATGAGAGAGGACCAGCAAATGGAGTCAAAAGCTTTTCTGAAATCAAGCTTGATAACCATGGTTGGGGCTTTTCTTGTGTGGCAAGCACTGAGAATGTCGGCTGTCTAGATGAAATTTTCTGCAATGTTATGTCCGTGAAGGAACCCAGTTTGGTCGTAGTGAATGAGAAGCGGGGTAAGAGGTTTTACTCGGTTTGTGAGAACCTTGGCCACCGCTTTTGAGGTACAGCTTTGTAGAGAGATTGGTTGAAATGCATCGGGTGAGGTTGGAGCTTGGGTTTTAGGGAGGAGGACCATAAAGGCCCGGTTGAAGCGATCGAGAGAAGCAGTTGGATCATGGAATGCAGAAAAAACGGGAGTATGGAGTGTCTGATCTCATTCCAGAATTTTTGAAAGAAAAAGGGTCCAAATCCGTCCGGGCCTGGGCTGGCGTTAGTGTTCATATATAGAAAGGCATGGTGGATTTTGTCTTGGGAGAACGGATTCGCAAGATCACGAATCTGAGGTAGAGTTATCGGATATAGCTGGAGTAGGCTGAAGTTCCAGGTAGCGGTTTTTGTGGTCCCGGTGAGTTGTTGGAAGTAATTTTTTAGGATCTCGTCTTTGTGTTCATGTAGGAAGGTTTCAGAGTCGTTGTGGATTAGCATGTGGATTTTATTGGAACGTGGCAGAGGCATGGAAGAACCTGGTGTTTTCATCGCCATCAACGGCTCCCCTAATCTTACCCCTCTGTTTCCAGAAGGAAATTTTTTGTTTGATAGCACTTTGTAGCAGGTTTGTAATTGAGAGTCTTAAGTTTCTATTCAAGCAGGGAGAGGGGGGCAATTTCCTCGTTCAGGTCGAGAGCCAGAATTGCAAGTTTGCAATTTGCCTCCCATTGGTAGATGGGCCTAAGAGATCTGGCCCAAGTTTTGAGGGCTGAGCGAGTTTTTTTTAGTTTTTGAGCAAGAAAAGTAGCAGAGTCCACAACAGGCCCAATATTGTTTTCTACATTGGGCTGCCAAAAGTTTTGCACTATGGTTCTGCAGGCCTGAAAGGAGGTCCAGTAACATTCAAAACGAAAAAGGCGGGAAGATGGGATCGATGTGGAGACAGTAACCAGGAGTGGTACGTGATCGGAGGCGAATCGAGAGAGGGAGGTCAGGTGCGAGTTGGGGAAGAGCGCATCCCAGGCGAGGTTTATAAGAACTCTGTCAATTCTTATTAGCGTGGGGGACATCCTCTTATTTGACCACGTGAATTGGCGGTCAAGAAGAGGGAGTTCGAGCAGCGCAAGTTGTTCAATGGTGTCATTGAAGGCATCGGCCTTAGGCCGTCGAAAATTCTTATTGTTCTTTTCATTAGGGAAGCGGATTAGATTGAAATCGCCGATGAAAAGCCATGGGGATTGTGGAGGAGGTTCGATATGTTTGAGCTCTTCTAGAAATTCTAGTTTTAGATCCCTTTGTGAGGGAGCATAGACGTTGGTTATGAAGATGTTGTGTTGCGTGGCAAGACATGAAAGGGTTAGGGTGGAGGTAAAACGTCTATGGTCACAGTTAAGAAGTGAAAAGCAACGTGAGTTAGTGGCAGAGAGAATACCGCCCGCAGAACCAATCGTGTCGAGGTGGTTATTTGAATCAAGGAATCGTGGCAAGATCGAGCGTAGTTTAATGGTGTCCGGTTTGTGTAACTTAGTTTCTTGAAACAAAGCGATCGATGGGCGCAATTGGTTGATTTTAGAGAATACATTAGCACATTTGTCCTTATCACCTAGTCCGCGAACATTCCAAGACACGATAGAGTAGGTTTCATTCCTCATAATGGAAACTTAAGCAGCCACCTTACATTGAAGTACCGACCCAGCAAACAAACGTCCAGGGTCGGGAAACAGTGAGGCTGATTGACAGAAGAAGGCATGAGCATCATTACATCTAACTTAAGCTTAACAGAGCAACTACGGTAGGGTGCGACGCACCGGATACATGGCCAGCAAGGGCCGCCACCGGAGTGGAAGTTGATGATTGGGGACCTAATCATGGCGATCCCAGGCCACCGGAGCCCGAAGCGATGCCAGCCACACCCTCAGGCGGAGCACCGCAAGCAGCAGCAATGGCCGCGAGGTCCTCCGGCAAGGCAGGACCGTGGGCTGAGTCGTCAATGAAGCCATCCTCATCATAGAGACGAGCATGGACAAGGGCGTCCGAGAGATCCTTCGAAGCAGATGAAAGGTCGAGCTTTTTCGCCTTGGAGCGCATGGCCTTGGTAGTCATGGAGGAGTAGATAGGCGACTCGATTTCGGCCAGGCGCGCACTGCGTCTGGCCTTGACGCCGGAGTCAGCCGCCATCTTGGCCCGCCTGCTGATACGCCTGGCCAAGTACTCATGAGTGGGCTCCGAAGGCAGATCCGGAGCCAGGACGGTTTGAACCACCGTCAGAAATGGCAGTGGGGGGCAGGAGGAGAGTGGGGAGGTGACAGTGGAGGCGGCAGGGGAGCTGGGGAGGGGGAGCTGGAGTGCGAGCAGAGGAAGGGGAGCTCGCGATCGGACCAACTGGCGAGCGGGAGGGCTAGTGCGTGCGGGAGGAGACCATGGAGCATGGACAAGCATGGCGACAGGCATGCCATCCGCCATGACAGCAAGGATAGGGATGCCGTCGAGTGGAGCCGCAGTAGCAGGTGATTGTTCAGGACCCAAGGGGGATTTGGGCGTGCATGCGGAAGGGGACATAGCGGCAGCGATGGTTCGTATCTGACGTGTGGTGATGTGGGACAGGCGTGGGTTGGATATCTAGGAGGAAAGGGAAGAGGTGTCACCGTCCTTGGAGGAGAAGGCCGAGGCACCCGAGCCATGGCGGAAGAGAGCACGGCTCTGAGGTTTGACGACAACAACATCGTTGTCAGGGAGGCGCACCGTCATGCAGGGAGGAAGGACGAAGTCGCGGGCAACCATGACAAAAGCGCGGACGCTGGAGTGATTGCCCTGGAAGCAATGCTGGTCGGCGGACATGAAGTCACCCAGATGGGAGAAGAAGTAGTCTGCCCCCTCAGGATGCCAGAGCTTGTGCCAATGTCGGTGTAAATGCTCTCTTGTGCCAATGTCGGTGTGTCCTGCTTTTCTGGGCAACAAATCTACTGTGTTATAGTGAGAGCTTTAGGGCTAGAACTGCCTCATGGACCTGCAAAATTGGACATGTAAAATCTACTGTGTTATAGCCGGATGTAGTTCTTGTACCTGCACTGCAGTTTATCTATTTGGAATCTGGAAACTGCAGAGGAGCAGCTGAGCTGGGAAGGGGAGTAGATCAAATTTGACAATTGCAGAGTGCCACCTGCTCTGTTCTGACTCTCTCGCCAATCTTCCACCCAAACACACAAACCCAACAACTACACTATACAGCAAGAAGAAACCTCTTTGATCAATCAAGTTTACGCTCGCGAGCACGCGTGCAGAGTTTCATGAAGAAAGGAGCATTTTTGTAGTGTTGTTTCTGCATGAAAATTTGCATGCATGTTCAGAATTAGCCAATGTTTGTTCCCAAAGAAATTCAGAATTTTCGGATTTTTTATTTTTTTCTGATTTTTACTGTTTATGAGAGTGAATCTGAGCTCGCGAGCAGAAGGGTAATTTCGCTGATTAAGTATTTTCTTTGTTTCTTTTTAGTATGCATATAAGATTTAGTCAAAGTCAAACTTTGTAAAATTTGACTAACTTTATAGAAAGAAATATTAACATCTATTATACTAAGGTTATATGTTATCTTTATCTTTACCTAATAATAAAGGATGGAGGCTTTCATAATTCTCCATACGTTATCACGTTATATTCATTGATTTTATGTTTACATAAAGATTAATGACTGAGATTTGTCTGTTTATATTTTTCTGGTCGTTTCTTTGCATGACGCCTCCAAAAAGAAACTTTGGAAAGACTCAACCATGGCTGCTGAGAACCGGCGATTGATCCACAACGTTTGATTGGGACCCGTCCAATACGGTTTCCTCCCCGCTTACGTTACACTTTTCAATCCGGTTTCCTCCCCGCTTACGTTACACTTTTCAATCCGGTTTCCTCCCATGTACGTTATATAAAATAAAGGCAAAGTGCATCCCTAGACTATGCTCCAGATCAAGCTCTACTAGGAGTCACGAGTCATCGATGCACGTGGGTACATCCTCCGCCATGTTCCGATCAGGCCTCCCCGCCCCCGTCCTCCTCCATGCTTCAGTCCGGCCTCCCCGTCCCCATCCTCCTCCATGCTCTGATCGGGCCTCCCCGTCCCCGTCCTCCTTCATGCTTTGATCCGGCCTCCCCATCCCCATCTTCCTCAATGCTCCGATCCGACCTCCTCGGCCTCCTCCACACAAAGATCAGAAAGAGGAGAGCCCAGCGGAACGCGGTGTCACACAACTATGCTTGCGAAGGGAGATCAGGAGTCTCAGGGCATCTTCAATGCGGGCGCTAGCAGGGTGGGGCCAGGATTTATTCCCTAGCCAAGCAGCGGTTACATCGCTAAATCCTGGCATCGGGTACTCCGTGGGCGCAAAAGAAGGAGGCCGGCTCTAGGCCCTTTTGCTTGAGGAGCTGCGCTGTTCCAGTCCAGGTATTAAGCATCGGTGGTTAGCGTCATGCATTGGAACAGAAGGCGCTTAGCGCTTTTTATTCGTTTTGTTATTTGTTTTTTTCTGTTTAAGCGCCCAGATAAGCGTCTCCCATTGTACATGCTCTCAGGGATCAAAAAAGGAAGAACATACTCTTGGTGGCGCAAGCATCCCAACATACCAGATATTGTCCCCTGTCTTGACTTCATTATGGCGACATACCACACCGTGGAGGGTACGAGCTGACTCTCACGGTGGTGGCGATGCGATTCTTTGGCTACGCGGCAGCAGCGACTTGCACAGTTCATGTGGCGGTTGTCGCCTCCATGGAGCATCTCGACCTCAGTCGCCACGTCACCTGCACAAACAAAACCGCGAGCACCAGCGATGCCACCAGAAGAGGGGATTGGGTGGCGGCTTTTTTGGGCGGCCCAGCCGGGGCCAGTAGAGAGGAGAGGCATCGATGATATTTCTCCCATGTCGTAGCCAACGGCGGCGTCGGCGCACCCAACAGGCGGAACTATAGAGTATGGAGGCCTTGCTGGTGGACCGGCTGTGTTTCTGCACAAGCCAACAAGTTCCTGCCCTATGGGCTATGAACAGGTGCGGGAGGTGCCAAACTAGAGGGTTCGGGTGGACGGACTTCGCGATCCGTGTGATCTTCTTCAGCTTTTCTCGGATAATGGTAAGATGGAACCACTACGAGATATCAGCTGCATAAGAGTACACATTTCATCCATGATTGCTGCTAGGATTGATGCCGTACTGGAGAAACATGGCAACAGCAGCCCATCATCCATCTCTGTCGATGTGGTTGACACTTTGACACTCACAACATGGTACTCCCTCTTCGATGTACAGATTTATCTCTGTTGCTATTTATGACTGAAATTGGGGACCACGTATTAGATGCATGCAATGTATTTCTGTACCCATGGTATGTACATGTACTGCGATTATCTAAAAGATAGTAACAGTGTGCATCACATCTCTCTGTTAGTGTCTTCGCATGATAATGTTTGATTGCTTTTAACGGCCGATGCACATGCAGTAGTCTGCAGAGACACTCCATGCAGGTATTAAGCATCATTGGAGGTTTACAACAGCCTAATCAATTATCAGCCCACGTACAGACATGGCAATGTGTTGAATACAACCTCTCCAGTTAGTTGACCCTGTTTAGTTTTCTTCTTCCCCACCCCATGAGTCTTCATTGTATTTTACTAAAAAGAAGTTCTTAATTAGAACACAACATATAATAATGATATATGGTATTAGTTCAAGAAAATATCCTGTGATTGTAATATTTTTCATGTGAGACATTAAGGGACAAGGAAGCTGCAGTTTTTCTTTAGTACAATTGTCAGGCAGATGTTTGTTCAAACGCTATATGAGAATGGGCTTCTTCGCATGCCTTGATTGGTATTTCGAGCTCCTTGTGTAATTACATGAGCTATGGAAAATTGACTGTATGCTGCTCCTTTTGGACTGTTGTAACATGATCTTTATATTCATATATAGTGGAGTTTTGGGGGTATTAAAATAAGTTGGATTAGTAGCTCCATGGCAGTTAGTTCCATCCATGTTAAAATGAGACTTTTGGTATATTAAGTGCAGTTTCTATCATCCATCTCATACAGGTTGCGTCCAAGTTTGTATTTGGCCCCCGCAAGAAAGAAAAGGAGTTTAGCATTTAAAATTTCAAACTATGCATATGATTAGTTCACGCATCAAGTTCAGCAATTCGTGTGACTTTTAAGTCCATATAATTAAGATTATGCAATGCCATGATTCATATTCATATTAGAGAAAGGGGAAAATATAGAACACGTGAAAGCCATGAACAGATATGCTGATCTCTTATAATTGTCTAAGATTGATTGACATTCTCATCTAATAAAATTCTACCGTGTATGCCCTCATAGATTATTTCCGAGGGCGCAACAAGAAACAATATGGGACTGTCGAATACTTGCCGGCCTGAGAAGTTGCCCAGGTATGTAGCTAATCCAAGGATTATTTGATGCTTTAGCCACCAACACGCGCGCGTACACAACCAGCTACCCAAGCAGGCAGGTGGATTGATTCCGGCTGGCTGCAAACAAGCAGGCAACGCAGGCACACAACGTCGATCAAGATCTTGTTGAAACACATGCACGCGACGCCTGTCTCTGGCCCAAATTTTTATTACTACTTCGATCTAAGATTTACAAGGGGACTGGGATTACAAGGGTATATATAACAGCTAGGAATGCAATGACGGCATGCCAATTTCATGGTTATCTAACAGTTTGGACATTATTTATAAATACCATTGCAATTGTCATATTGTTATCATTATTATTAGTGCAGGCTGGATTGATAGATGGCCGGTAATATGGTTCAACATTGGCTAGATAAGAAAAACTAATTGGTGCATCATATATGCCATGCATTTGGGTGATGACTGCTACAGAGTCCCTATGTTGTCTTTGAGTACTAACAAACTATTTTCTGTTACTTTTTAAGGTCAGTTCCTTGAATTCTCATTGTTCATCTTCTTTTTATTACTTCATCATTTTAACCTGAATACAACTTTATGTGCCAATTAAGTGGTGTATACACAATCGCACTTCATCATTTCATACCTCTAATTTTTTCATGAATACTCTTGTTTCTTAGTTTTTTTTTTCAGGCCGTAAACTGCACCCTTATTGTTTCCATGCCTTCTCTTTTATAGACGATCACACTTCTAAAATATATGTTGTCAATTTTAGGCAATGTTGCATCAAGCAGGAGTTTACTCAGTTCAATAATATATTTTCTTTTTTAATAGATATACGAGGAGACATGCAAGAGAAAATGTGTGCAGATGGTTCAATAAACTAGATAGTCATAATGCATTAAGATCAGGTGAACGCCGTGGCCATTGACGAGTGCTGGAAGAAGGATAAGTAGGGACACGGGAAGAACATATATCTCAAAATAAGGACGTGTGATATTTTTTCCGTTGCAATACACGAGCATGTTTGCTATGTGGTATACAAAAGGTTGATGAAATCATCATATGGAAATGCTTGACCGTTTCCGCAAATACATAGTACAGTATTATTGTACACAATAAGAACGATACTCTTGCACATGTGATGACCACTTCTCCGCTAGATATATCATTTCGGAGGGATTTTGTTGGGCCCCGTCTTGTGTCATGGCAACATCTTCTATCCCGTTTGGATTCGATTAACTTGACACAAGGGCGGGATGTCTGTCGCTGGAATCTTACTACATCTGGGTCCTTCACAGTTGACTCTATGTATCGTGCACTATCGCACATAGAGATTCCAGTGGCCAATAATAAACAAATCTGGAAATCGAAGATGCCACTAAAAATTAAGATTTTCATGTAGTATCATCGGAGAGGAGTTGTGCTAACTAAAGACAACCTCGCAAAGGAAGCAAGAAATGTAGTTTTTGTACTCATGACGAGACAATCAAACATCTCTTCTTTCAATGCAAGTTTGCACGTTCTACATGGTCAGTTATCCAAATAGCGTCAAATTTGTATCCACCAACAAGTGTTGCCAATATATATGGTCAATGGCTTGATGAAATACCAAATACTTTTAGTACGCTAATACGGGTGGGAGCGTCTGCCTTACTATGGTCGCTTTGGCTATGTAGAAATGATTGTGTTTTTAATGGCAAAATCTCTTCTCCTATGCAGGTTATTTACCGTTGTACGCACTGGCTTTGTATGTGGTCTACTCTGCATCGAATGGAGTACCAATCGCTGTTCAAGGCGATGTGTATGCGGTTGGAGCGGGTGGCCAGGGAGGTTTTTACCCAACATGGGTCGCAGCATAATCTCCGAATCGATCCACCTTCTCCGTCGACATAGGCATAGTTTCGGCCCCATATGGCTTTACTTTGCCACTTTGTCGTCTTATTATTTTTTTTGTCAGACTGTTTGTTTGTGCATTTTAACTATGCAGAGATCGGATGACGCTCTTTATGTTTTGTATCCGCTCGATGCTACATTTTGAGTTAATAAAAGCGCCCTTTATCGAGATAAAAAAGTACAGTATTATCACTTTGTTTTTTGCATTATTACCCAGTTCTCTTGGGGGTACTATTCAGCAATTCCGCCTACCAGATAAATGAGTGCTTTTGTTTATTTAACGTGGTTGCCTGATTAACGAAGTCGTGGTTTCTGTTAGCTATTTTCCCCACTACCTAAACAACAACTTATCTTTCAACCTACAATATACGTTACTCCTCGATTGCCTAGCTCCCCTCTTAAGAAACCCCTCCGTTCTTCTATATGATCCTCCAAAAAAATGGGGTTATAATTTGGTGGAAAGACACGCATGGTATTGATGTTCTGAGGGCTAATGTTCATTTCTGGAGGAAAATAATCTTAGATTTCTAACTGAACTATAATAATCCATCTAGTTATGGTTGTAGAACAAAGAACATATTACACATCGATGTAATCTCTTGTAGATTTGTGTACAACAACTAGAGTTTATGTCCCCGTTGCAATGCATGAACAATTTTCCTAATGACAATTAATTTCATCATGTATCTAATAATATTGATTTCATAGTGTGAATGTTGATGTATTTTCCTATAAACTTAGTAAAGTTTGACTTTGATCAAATCTTATATACGAACTAAAAAGAAGAAAGTACCTACAATGGTGTCCCACTTCCCCTCACTGGCCGGCCTCCTCGCCAACCGCCTGCTGGTCCTCTACGACACCACATGGTCCGCAGTCGCTGCCATGTCTGTGGCCGTTACGGCTCTCGCGCCCGAGGTCGCCTATGTCTGGGGCGTCGCGTCTGGTTCACCGCTCACCAAGGCGAGCCCGCCTGGCAAATTTGCCGGAGGCAGCATCAGCCTGCCACTTGACGGCCGTCGTATGTGTGCCTGCTTACCTCTTCGGTCGGACCATGCCTGACGTGGTCGTTCTGTGCTGGCCTCTCTGTCGGGTCATGTCTGACGTGGTCATTCCGTTCATGTTCACTGTCATGGTGATCACCAGCGTCGTCGGGTTCACCGCCGCCATGGGCGTCTGGGAGGACGACAATGAGGAGGAGAACACTGAGGTAGGACATGTGTAGGGTATGCTGCTACATCAGTCAAGATGTACTTTCTAGTTTTTGAAATTTGTCAGCGGCAACAATGCAAAGTCAAATCTTTCTGTACTTCTTAGCAACCAAAATATCTGAAAGCAGGATGACTACTGCGCTTCAATCAATAATCCAATCGGAAACGACCGACAAATATACTTTTTTTGGCAAACAACAACCCTCAAAAGAGGGTTCCAGATATTATTAGCATCCAAGGCAATGTACAGAGGAGGACGTGGGCATAGCCCAGTGGTTGGGGGCGCATGATTGTAAACCTAACGACCAGAGTTCGATCCACGTCGGGGACGAATTTCTGGAATTCTCATGAGGGATGCTTCTTCTATATCAAGAAAACCGTGGGTGCTAGTGCCCATGGAGTTTCATTTTTTTTTCAAGGCAATGTACAGAGATCTAGTTCCCTCTAGGAAAAGAAATGGCCTCCAACGCCATTTTATAGTTACAATTGTTGAGGAAATCGTTAACTGATAGCTGCTCGGTCGGCTGGTGAGTAGAGGATTAATAGGCTAATTGGCAAGTTAATCAGCCATTTAATCAATTAATCGGAAACCTCTCCGAAGAGTCCCCCTCCTCCCGCGACGCTCCCGCGAGCGTCCGGGAGGAAACCCTAGCGCCGCCGCCTCTCCTCCCCTCCTCCTCTCCCCCCCCCCTCGCCGCCGCCGAGGGGCGCGAGCGGGCGAAGCCCGGTCGTCGCCGGC
>NC_041384.1:48299879-48306645 GCF_002162155.2 Triticum dicoccoides | reverse complement strand
ACGGTGGCATGGCGGCTGCGTGATGGGCGGCAAGGCGCGTGGTGGTGCAGGCCGGCGGGCGGGTTTCGGCGGCGGTTGCTTCTCGGCAGCTCCGGCGAGCCTCCCCTGGCGCTGCGGGTCGTGTGCGACCGGGTCGCGGGCGGCCCCTCTCGCCGCGGCTCTCTGGTGGAGGGGCGGCGCGGCAGCGGTGGTGGTGGGCGCCCCCGTCCAGTCGGGCCCTTGCGGCTGGACGGCGGAGCTCGGCGCGGGAAGACCCCCCTGATGGCCTCCCATTTCTGCGGCGGCGGCATATCTGCCATCTCATCCGTCTTCCTCGACATCGGGTGGCGGTGGCTGCTCTCCGGCGGGTCCGGCCCTTCGGCTTAGGGGGCGAAACAGGTGGTTTCGGGGGGGAGGCTGGTTGGGGGATGAGCGTCTTTGGCCATTGGCCATTCCCCCACCTCCCCCTTCCCTCGGGCAGCGTCATGTCGCGGTTCGTCTCGAGGCAGCGCCCGCCGGCGACTCCAGGAGGCGGTTGGGGGCGTGGATCTGGTCAAAGTCGTGTCCTTTGGGAGTTCTCGCGGTGGTCTGGTGGCAGGGCGGCGGCCCTGGCGGTGGGAGACGCAGCGGTTGTGGACGGACTGCGCGGCTCGGATGCGGGCGGGCATCTATGGCCACTCGGGTGGCTTAGCTGCGGGTGGCTGTCGGACCGGGGAGGCGACGGAAGAGTTGAAGCACCGGAGTACATCACTTGCCCAGTACGCGCTCTGGCCGACGATGATGGCGTCCGCGGACGTCGTGTTCCTCCCTGTAGGCTTCGTCGTGGTGCTCCTTCTCCTTCCTTCTAGCCCCGGGTGAAAGCTTGATCTTCGGATCGGACGGTGGCGACATTCCGTGGTCGTACCCCTTCTTGGAGGCATCGTCTTGGAGCCCTCGGTCCGGCGTGGTCCGTCACACTTCTTCCCGGTTCATCGGGCATTCTGTGGGTGCGTGGTAGTCGTTGAGGGTGTGTGTCGGTGCCCGGCATCCTTGTATCTCGTCTTGGGTGTGTGTGGTGTGCGTTTGTATCGATGGCTTGGTTGTGGATGTTGGTTGCTTTATAATCTAAAGCGGGGGGAAACCCTTTTTCGGAATCAATTAATCGGACGATTTATCGGGTAATCGGCTACTTGGGGACCCTATGAGTAGGGATTAATCGGCAAGTTAACTGGTTAATCAAATGGATTCTTGAACAGATCTAGCTCCTTTACTGCAAACGAAGTTATAGGTAGAAGGAGATTTAGAAGAGTATACCTTTTTTTTAAGATTATGAGCCCTCAAATTGTTAATCCTTGGAATGTGGTCAATCCTCTAAGAACCAAGCCCAGAAACCAGATTGAAGAAATCAGCGAGAGTAGGTCTTAAGTTCCAATGTCCTGGATTTCGTATTAGATCCTTAGCTTTCGCCTCTTCGACCAATATCCTGCAATCAGATAAGAAATAGACAGAGTTCCAATTCAAGTATTTGACAGCCTCAGCCGCTAGAAGAAGTCCAAGTGCTTCAACCTGCAAAACAGAACAAACAGTCCTAGAAACAGCTTGAATAAATAAGGAATGATTCCTTGTTTCGTCCCTTAGAAATACTCTGAAAGAGGCTTTATCTTGGCTAACTACAGGATTGAATGCTGCATCGACATATGCCACGAAACCTGCATGTTGAAAATTCAGACACCTATCAATATTATCGCTTTTTGATTCCAACATTGGAGAGTCTTTTATCTTCTAATTCATCCTCCAATGCACCTGCATTAAGCACTGATTTGTAAGCGTATATTACTTGCATTGGATCCCAATTTTTCTTTTCAAAAAGAATATCATTTCTAGCTTTCCAAATATTCCATAAAGTAGTAAAGATGAACTCTAAACTTAAATCAGGGTGATGGCTAGACAGAATCAAGTTGATGACATCCGAAGGATATAAGCTATGATCTACCATGTCTGATTTAAACCCTAATTTGAACCAAACAGATCTAGAGAAATTGCATAAAAAGAACAGATGCAAATCAGATTCATCATGGCCACACCTAACACATTCTTTTTTTATATGTTTCGAAAATCTAGAAGCTCTTAATCCTGAAGCAATAACTCTTCTAATGAGTCCCCAAGCAAAAGTTTTAACCATAGGAGCCAAACTTTTATTTTTTCCAAACCTGGTTAAGAATTTCTATCTCCTGATTGATCACAAGAGATCTTTGGTTCATCACATTATCCAAGATGTCCTGCATAAAAACTTTGTAAGCACTTTTAGCAGTACAATTTGAATTTGGAGTGTGAATCGAGCAGAAGGTGTTTGTCGCCCTTTATGTGTTCTATTTCAGGACTTGTTGAGTTGTGCCCTCAGCTGAACCCTTTGTGCACTATGTTTTTTGCTACCTTTGTGTGAAACTGTGGTGTGTACTTTGTTGGACCTTGTGGCTCTGGTGGTTTTCTTTATCTATAAAGCGGGGCGAAAGCCTTTTTTAGTAATCCAGCAGGAGGCATCATCAAGCTCAACATTTATGACATGAGTGTTTAAACATCATTTTTCAAAGTCTCATCAAAATAGGCACTCATTTTATCCTCATCCCAAACTTTATAATTAGGCTTCCGAAGATGTCGGGACCCCGATCCTAAGTCACACCGATCTAGTATGTAACACATCAGATCACTTTACGGCCTCACGCACAGTATCCCCACGGGTGCCACCTTACCTGGCCCGGGACCGTTTGCGCCTTTTGGCTCACGTATATGATAGTGTCGCTAGCATCCATATGACAGAGAACCCGGGCCGACATGACTAGTCGTGAACCCAAAGTGGCACTAACTTACAGGGACAGGCATGTCGGTCAATAGCGTATGAATCCGGGCTGTAGCAACTGGGCTAACAGGACTCCGGGAACCCGGGCTGTAGCAGGCTAACAGGACTCCGGATGTCTCCGCGTGACATTTCCCCAAAGGGACAGACACAGGAACGAAGTGAATCACATGCCGGCCAGTCTAAGTGTTCCGGAGCAGTAGTGCTGGGCTAACAGGACTCCGGTAAACCGGATTGTAGCGGACTAACAAGGCTCAGTGGAAGCACTAGACTACATTTCCCCATAAGAGAGACTACCAAGGATAAACAACTAGATTGTCGGATCCCACACATAGCAATACACATTACACGTACGCATAACATGCAAGTATGTGCTGTACAACATGACATCACAATATAACTCAAACTCATATAGATAAAGGCCGAGAAAAGCCACATAGCATTCAATACAAACAGGGGTCTCATGACCCATCATTCAGAGCATACAAACAATGAAAGCATTACATGTCTGAGTACGGACAACTACAGAAGAATAAGGCTGAGAAGCCTAACTATCTACAAGACCCTCCCAAGGGTACAAGATCGTAGCTGGGATACAAGCTACTCGTCGAAGTCACTAGTGTAACCAACTGTAAAATATAAATAAGCAAACGTGAGTACGAAGGTACTCAGCAAGTCTTACATCAGAACTATCTACATATGCAACATTATCAACAAAGGGGGTGGTGGAGTTTTAACAGCAGCAAGCCAGCTTTGAGTCAGTGGCTAACCTATACTACGAGTATCAGAAACTTCTTTGAGGTGAGGAGACGCACACGAGTCCACATATTCACCATATCAAAACTCCACTATGGATCCGTTCCCGTCTCCCTACGAGAAGGCCATCCGTAGGACTCACGCTTATCTTGCGTATTTTAGAGTATCCACTTCAAGTTGTCTATGTACTACATAAGTCCTACAAGTTTCCATATCCGAGGAAAACGGCTATTCGAATAGATAATGTTAACCCTGCAGGGGTACTTCTTCACACACGCTCTCGCCACTTATCGCCCTGTACACGTCATGTACCTCGGCAACCTTCAAGCGGAAGCCGGGCGAGGGTGTCGGCCACGACCTGACTAATCACACAAGTCTCTCGTCCAGGTTTATCGCCTATTCGAGTTCCATCCGCAGGGAGTTCCAGCCGAAGTCTCCAGTACGGCCCCAAACGATGTGTGCAGGGTTCCCAAGCCCACCATCCGGATGCCACTTGGTACACCGTGCCACGGTGCCTAGTCTGTCCCAAGACCGCCCCGTCGGACACCACCTGGTAGACAACTAGCACTACCTAGAAACGCCAGAAACTAGTTGCAACTCCTGGACAGAGATCAAGTAGATTAATAAGCCGAGAGGGGCCGGATAACCGGAACCCAATGTGTGGTAGTAACTGAACTTGGACAACATATACAGAACTCAGTGCTTAGGGACGGTTCCAATGAGACGTCTTACCATGTACTCCTACATGGCCTCTCATCGCTACCTTTACCAAAACGTGTTCACACACCTAGCCTTTATCGATAGGACATGTTCACCACTCCGATTCATTCCTGATGAATCAGACCTGACACAACTCTAAGCATAGCTTGCATAAAGAAAACAAGCATGGATTAGTAGGCACATCAAGGCTCAAGCAACTCCTACTCATGCTAGTGGGTTTCAACTATTTACTGTGGCAATGACAAGTCATGCAGAGGAACGGTTTTAACTATCGCAGCAGAAAGTAGCAGTTGAATCGTTCTTGTCCTAATGCAGTATAAGGAGTAGGAGCGGGAGAGTGGGATTTATCGAAATGCTTAAGGGGGGGGGGGTGCTTGCCTGATAGAACGACGAAGGGGCACTGCTCCTCTGACAGGTACTCGGGAACACCTTCCGGAGAGGAACCTATCAAGAAGAAACGGTGCCGGCAATCAATACACAAACAAATGCAACAATATGATGCATGAACATGACATGTGCAAATGGTAGTGTTTGGGCTAATGCAAGATGCTACCAAGTTGGTTGAAGCCCATTTGAATCAAAGATTCAAATGCAATTCAAAATGAAGCATTTAAAATGTCCATATTATGTTTTCACTTATACAGCATGTATAAGTTGGTTTTTCATGCATGGAACTGGCATAAATGGATTCCTTGCGTTTTTCTGATTATTTTCATATATAAATTATTTCATTCTGAGCTACGGTTGAACTTCTATAAATTTTAGAAGTTTAAATCATTTTCTGGATTTTCCTAATTTATTTTAATACCAGAAAATGAATAACTGCATCAGTACTATGTCAGCATGACGTAGGCGAGTCAACGGGGCTGACCAGGTCAAACCTGACTAGTGGGTCCCACTGGTCAGTGACCCAGTCAACTAACTAAGTTAGTTAGTCCTAACTAACTGGGCAGGGCCCACTAGCCAGTGACTGAAATAACTAACCTAACTAGTTAATTAGTGCTAACTCGAGTAATTAGTCAGGCAGGGCCCGCAAATCAGTGAGAGAGAGGGGGAGGTCAAACCGGGCAGTGGGGTCAACCCACGCCGGTCAACGGTCAGCGGTCGCCGGCGTTTAGCCGCCGGCGAGTCCAGACGCGGCGGTGCGCTGCAGGTTTTGCCTACAGGGAGCCATTTGGCGCGCGGAGCGCAACTACGGGATGTGGACGCTCGTCCGGATCCAACCGTGGTGGTGGCGCGGCCGGGGAGTGGCCGGAGTGGCGCCGACGACGACGAGTGCGGCGGCCGGAGTTCGGCCGTCGAGCGAAACAGCGTTGCAGGGAACGGCAGGGGCCGCGGGTGGTCGCGGTCGACTCCTGGGAACGTGCTGAGCATGGTGGTGTGCTCAGACGCGACGTGCGTGAGCTCTAGCCACGGCGGCGACACGGCCGGCGGCGAGCAAGCTTTCGGCCTCGACGGAACTAGCGCTAGAGGATGTGCGGGGCAACGGGAAAAGAGGCGAACGGCGAAGGAGCTCACAGCGGACTCGCTGAGAAGGCCAGTGGGCTCGGGGAGGCGCTGAAGACGGCGAATCGGAGTCGGCAGTCGGCGGCGTCCGAGGTTGTAGACGATGGTGATGACGACGCTATGGCGCGCCCCGGCTCGCTTGGCTCGGTGGAGATGACGAAGACGACATCGCGGAGCTCCTGGGCATGTCCAGGGGGCGAGGGGGAGGCAGTGGGCGCGGCAACGGCATGCGGCGGCGAGGGCAGCGCTCGGGCGCGGTGAGAGAGAGCGAGGGAGAGCGCTCGAGGGAGAGAGAGGGAGAGGTGCAGGGGGTCGTGGCGTCCACAGCGGCGTCGGGAAGGGGACAGGCAGGCAGGGAGAGAGGAGGTGGCCACGGCGTGTGTGTGACGCCCGGATAGTTACGCTACAGTAATCCTCCACTAATGATGCCACGTCACCTCGATTACTATGGTTAATCTCGCATTAGTTCGAAACCGATTTGATTTCAATTTAAAATCAGGCAGACAACAAAAGTTTTCAAAAATTAAAACTAAAATGTTTGGGTTGTATCAAATAAATCGTAAGTAATTATGGTGGAGAAACCAAACTTTGATAAAATGTTTAAAGGCTCTAAAACAATTAAAACAGTAGTGAAAACAATTAAAAAAATGCCTATTGAAATTATAAAATGCTAAAACTATTTTATTATGGGTTAATAATTAATGTCACAGTAGTTTGTTGATAAATACAAATTTAGGCACTAGTGGTAATTTTTATAAAACTAAAGATCAATGAAACTACAAATAAAAATAAAAGGAAAGAAAATATAAAAACAGAAAACAAAACTAACAAAGAACAAAAAAGGAAAAAGAGAGAAACCCCCCGGGCTTCGGCCCAGCTGACCACAGGCCCAACTGGGCCACCACCAGGCCCCGGCCGGCCCACCCCACACCCCACTCCCTTAAACCCCCACTCCCCCTCGGTCCAACCCAC